>NC_067475.1:113407762-113680262 GCF_947179515.1 Apodemus sylvaticus | reverse complement strand
AGGCAGACACCATGCTGGAGAAAGAGCTGAGAATTCCACAGCAGTGGGGAGCTTATGCATAGGAGACCCTCAAAGCCCATTTCCACAGAGCTGCACTTCCTCAAAAAAGGCCACACCTCCTTAATAGTCCCCCTCCCTATGGGCCAAGCATTCAAACACGTGAGTCTATGGGAGCCAAACCTATTCAAACCACCACATTAGATATGAAGAAAACATTCTCCCAGAAGCCAAGAAATAAAAATTCTTCTAGAAGTATACATTAGTTACCAAGGGGTAAATGAGAAAGAATGTAAAGAAAGTATCTGGATGATGGTGGGAACTTAGAGAAAGATGTTTTTAATACAAATCAAAGTTGAAAAAACAGCAGAGAGAAAGCAGATTTTTCAGTATGGGAGAGTTAAGAATATTTGGTAAAGTGAAGGTATTGGGTCTAGACTAGATTTAAGATGCAAATGGTAGCCTAAAAAGCTGGTCAGTATCCTCAAATAAGGAGGCCTAGAAATTAATTCTTTGATTGTAGATTTTGATTGCTTTAAGATATAAGCGAAGGGGTGATACAGGCCAGTACCCACCAATGAGGACAGTGGCTCAGTCAACAGAGCAAATGTTCACCAGCATGAGGTATCACTGCTGAGAGCCTGGACAAGGTCTGACTCAGGAGACTGGAAGACACCAGCAAGTCTACAAGGAGAGCAAGAAACTGGGCATGCTAGCCGATACCTGCAATCCCAACAAGAGAGTAGGGAAATCAGGAATTTGATGTCATCTCCTGCTACATACTGAATTTAAAACCAGCCTGGGCTACATGAAAACTGTTTCAAACAGAGAATGACTACTGGGGTTGAAGAGATGGCTCAGTGGATAAGAGCACGGGCTGCTCTTGCCAAAGGACAGAGGTTCAATTCCTAGCACCCACATGCTGTTTACAGCGGTCTATAAATCCAGTTACAGGGAGTCCTATACCTTTTCCTTGTTTCTTTAGGCACAGATATTTGGCAAGCAATACATACGTACATGTAAAATAAATACTTTAAAAAGTATATAAAGGAGACAGAACAAAAAGATGTAGGAGATCAACAATTAAAGAGTTTTATGGAAAGTATTCAAAAATAGTGGCTGTGAGAACACAGATGATTCAGTTGTGGAAATCAAGATTACCGAATTTCCCCCAGTAATAGGAGTGGAATAAACAGGAAGAAGAAGGACGGAGCAGGAAGGGCAGCAGAGATATCCAAAACAAGGGAAGAGCCCTGTAGGAGCTCCCAGGATGGACAGAGGCTCTGGCTCTCCAGCTCAGGGTGGAGACGTGATAAGGGTGGAAATAGAAAGCAAAGAAAATCTATAACAGCTGCTCTGAGGAACTAGAAAGGAATTTAATGAACAATGGATAAAAAGGACGGACTAACAAGCAGCATTTGGAGTCCAAACAACATGAGATAACATAAATTTGCAGTGGACCGGAGTCTTTCGTCTCCTAAGTTTCCATGACACCAAGCAGGCTTCATTATCTGATCACCTCATCAATTTTCCCTTGATACATACATTCTTTTTCAATTTTTCCAGTCCACATTTAAATGTATCCAGTAATGAATTAAGAAACCACATTGTTTGATAAAAATCTATGAGAAACAGTATCAGAAAGATAAAATCATATTTAACCAAATATATTTTACCTTAATCATGTATCATAATACCATGCTAGTAATTTATTGAACAATATTGCCTGTTCAAGTAAAATTATTTGAAAATATGCTTACAGAATTAGCATAATAAATTGAAAAAAATCCCTCCCAATTGCATAATTTAATTGATATCATGTCAAGTTAAATAGAATGCCTCATCTCTTCCTGCAAATTCTGTGAGATGAGAGCAGTTTCCATATTCTGACCTGGGTGTGGTTGGAAGCTGATATATTTGAGAGGATGATTTGAGAAGATTGCCACAAGTTTCAAACCAGCCTGAGCTACCAAAAATTAGCAAAGGAAAAGTATGAACAATACATGTAATTTCAGTTTCAGCATCCTGCATCCCCTTCCGAGAATTTCCGTGAAACAAATCTAGTCTCTGCATCTAGTTATTTTGTGTGGCTGCTTTTACAATGCATAGGCATGGTTTAAGTTTCAGTGCTATGAAGAGACACCACGACCATGGCAACTCTCATAAAGTCAAAGATTTAATTCGGGCTGGCTTATAGTATCAAAGGTTTAGTCCATTATCATCATGATGAAAAGCATTGCAGCATGCAGGCAGCAGACATGATGCTAGAGAAGGAGTTAAGAGTTCTATATCTTGATCCAAAGGCAGCATACAGGGACTGTGTTCTGACCTGGGTGTGGCAGCCAGAAGGAGACTAGAATTCCACACTGTGAAAAGCTTGAGTATAGAAGACCTCAAGCCCATTCCCACAGTGACACACTTCCTCAAACGTGGTCACACCAATCCTGACAAGGCCACACCTAACAGTGACATTCCCAATGGGTCAAGCATTTAAACACATGAGTCTTTGGGGGCCAAACCTATTCAAACCACAACAGGGTAGTTAGTTGTAACAGAGAATGTATGGCCCATGGAGCCTGTTTTAATTGGAGTTTTACCACTGTGGAAAAACACCATGACCAAGCCAACTCTTTTTTTTTATTCAATATAGTTTTATTTACATTTCAAATGATTTCCCCTTTCTGCCCCCCCCCCACTCCCCGAAATTCCCATAAGCCCTCTTCCCTTCATCCACCCCTTCCTACTTCCCTGTTCTGGTATTGCCCTATACTGCTATACCGAGTCTTTCCAGAACCAGGGGCCACTCCTCCATTCTTCTTGTACATCATTTGATGTGTGGATTATGTTTTGGGTATTGATTTCACCTTACACCAGTCAGAATGGCTAAGATTAAAAATTCAGGAGACAGCAGGTATTGGCAAGGATGTGGAGAAAGAGGAACACTCCTCCACTTCTGGTGGTGTTGCAAATTGGTACAACCACTCTGGAAATCAGTCTGGCAGTTCCTCAGAAAACTGGGCATGTCACTTCCAAAGGATCCTGCTATACCACTCCTGGGCATATACACAGAGGATTCCCCAGCAGGTAATAAGGATATGTGCTCTACTATGTTCATAGCAACCCTATTTATAATAGCCAGAAGCTGGAAAGAACCCAGGTGTATTAGTTTGGGTTCTCTAGAGTCACAGAACGTATGATAGTCTTAATATAGTTAGGGAATTTGTCGATGACTTACAATCTATAGTCCAACTCCCCAACACTGGTCAGCAGCAGCTGTAGATGGAAGTCCAAGGATCTAGCAGTTGCTCAGTCCCATGAGGCAAGCAGGCAAGGAAGAGTGAGTCAATCTTCCTTCTTCCAATGTCCTTATATATCTCCAGCAGAGGATGTAGCCCAGATTAAAGGCTATAGATCTCCAACAGAGGGTGTGGCCCACAGTAAAGGCATGTGCCTCCATGCCTTTAATCCCAGATGATCTTGAACTTGGAGATCTCCTTGTCTTAATCTTCTGGAATCCATAGCCACTATGCTTCAAGATCTCCATGCCAAGATCCAGGCCAGAAACTTATATCTCTGAGCCTCCAGATTAGAATCATAGGTGAGCCTTCCAATTCTAGATTGTAGTTCATTCCAGATATAGTCAAATTGACAACCAAGAATAGCCAGTACACCAGGTATCCCTCAGTGGAAGAATGGATGCAAAAAAAATGTGGTATATATACACAATGGAGTATTATTCAGCCATTAAAAACAATGAATTCATGAAATTCTTAGACAAATGAATGGAACTGGAGAACATCATACTAAGTGGGGTAACCCAGTCTCAAAAGATCAATCATGGTAAGCCAACTCTTATTAAGGACAATATTTAATTGGGGCTACCTTACAGGTACAGAGGTTCAGTCCATTTTTATCAAAACAGGAGCATGGCAGCATCCAGGCAGGCATGGTGCAGGGGTTGCCAAGAGTTCAACGTCTTGTTCAAAGGCTAACAGGAGCTTCCAGGCAGCAAGGATGAGAGTCTTAAAGCCTGTGCCCATACTTCCTGGAACAAGGCCATACCTATTCCAACAAGGCCACACCCACTAATAGTGCTACTACCTGTGGGTCAAGCATATTCAAACCACTACAGAGACTAAATGACTAGCTGCCCTATAATGAAGTTTCCACCCAGTATCTGCTGTGTATCTTCTGAGAATAAAGTGCTGAGAGAAGAGAGTGGTCAACAGAGGGACAAGTCCACCCTGTGGGACTCTATTTTCTTAATGGTGGGAAGTTACTAACCTGTGTTTGAAAGTCAAAAAATGTCTACTTTATGCCTCATGAAAACAGACCCTCACAACACATGTCCCTCTTACCTTCTGAAGAGAAAAACAGAGATTTCAAGTGTACAACGGGCTCATACACTATTGAGACTCACACAGAGAAGCGGGACCACACACCTTCTGACACAGGTTCACTGCTCTAAAGGGATATTTAACTTTAATCACTGGGTCTGTGTGGTCATTAAGTAATAAGGTAAGAACTTATTTTGTCTTATGTTTTTCAGAGGGTTAGAGTCCATCGTGGCAGGCAGTCATGGTGCTAGATCAGCATGCTGACCACTCATGTCTTTAAATGCAAGCACAAAGAAAAGAGTCAACCAAAGCATAGAGAGAAATTTAGATCTATCAGATTTGCTTGGAGCAAATGGCCTACTTCCTCAGTAGGGCCATGCTTCCTAAACCTCCCCAAATTGAGCCACCAACTAGGGACCAAGTATGGGAGCCCATAGGGGACATTCTCACTCAAACTACAACTTGCCATTACAGAGTGACAGGGTGGGTAGAAGTTGGCACTGAGATCCTTCCTGTGGTTGTACTAACTAAAGCTGCTAAAGACCTGCTATTGGCTAGGGAGGCAGCTCAAAATGCTGCAGTTGTCCGGCAAGCAAGAGGCTCTAGCTTCAATCCCCAACACCTAAGTTATAAAATAAAATAAAATAAAATAAAATAAAATAAAATAAAATAAAATAAAATAAAATAAAATAAAATAAAATAAAATAGACAGAAAAAAGAGAAAAGATGTTTGAGATTTCTGTAGACAGTGTTCTCACTACATGTATGCATATGAATCAAGGCAAATGTGAGTTAGCTTAGGTGCTCATCAATTTAGAATGTAATTTTAAAGTACAAATTTTTATTTGTACTTAGGCATATATGTGTCTCTGTGTGTAAGGGGTGTGTGTGTGTGTGTGTGTGTGTGTGTGTGTTGGTGTCCTGGTATCCACAGAGGCCAGAAGAGGTTCTCAGATCATTTGAAGCTAAAGTTCTAGGCAAATGTGAGCTGGGAACCAAACTCAGATCCTCTACAAGAGAAGCAGGCACTCTTAACTACTGAGCTTTCTCTTGAGGCTGACAATATTTGTTTCTTTTTTTATTTTAATATTTGTTTCTTTTCTTTCTTAAAACAAAACAAAACAAAACAAAAAAAAACAAAGAAAAAAGAAAGAACATCAGAGTCACACTGTATAGGAGACCCCAGTCTAGCCTCCAACTCAGGTTACTCCTGCCTCAGACTCTCAAGTTCTAGAACTACATGTGTGCACTACTGTACCCATCTTTAATTGATTAATTTTAAAACAAAGTAATAAAGATAAATATAAGCAATTAATTTAAAAGACAGAGTGTAAAGTCAGGCATGGTAGCATGTGACTATAATTCCAACTCTCAGGAGATAAAAACAAGAAAATGAGTTCTAGCCCAACCTGAGATACACAATGAGGCCCTGTCTCAAAACACAAAAACAAAACACTCACTAGGAAATATACAAAGGGTGGCCAGAAGACACAAAAAAAGTTGCTATGGTGATAGACTGCAAAAAGGGTATTATCCCAATGAAGGTCTCAAAATAGAAAGCATGCTCTGGAATGATACATTAATTACTTTGTCAGAATGTGTACTCTGGACATGGTATATTAGTTACCGAGTCAGAAGGTGTGTTCTTGGTATGGTCTATTAGTTACAGAGGGTGACTGTGCTGGGCATAGTGCATTGGTGACTTAGCCTCTGGGCATGGTGTGTTAATCATGGTTCCTAGAGTCACAGAACTTATGGAATGTCTCTCTATATTGAGGGAATTTATAATGATGACTTACAGTCTGTAGTCCAACTAACCCACCATTGGGCAGCTGTGGATGGGAAGTCTAAGAATCCAGTCAGTCTCACAAGACTAGTTGTTTCATATGGTCTCCTATAGAAGTAGGTTCCAACAGATGTGCTGGCAAGTAAATGCAAGCAGGTGAAGAAGAGTTAATCTTCCTTCTTTCAACGTCCTTAGTAGGCCTCCAGTAGACGGCATGGCCCAGATTAAAGGTGTGTACTGCCATGACTGGATATGGGACTTGCTTTGTCCTAGGCTGACCTTGAACTCAGAGATCTCCTTCCTTTAGTCTCCTGGGATTAAAGGCCAGTACTCCCTTGCCTGGGCCTAAACTTTTCATGACCACTGTGCCTCAAAATCTCCACGCCAAGATCCAGGTCAGAAACTTGTGTCTTCCAGCCTCAAGATCCAGATCACAGGTGAGATGAGCCCTCCAATTCTGGATTGTAGTTCATTCCAGATATAGTCAAGCTGACAATCAGGAATACCCATTACACACAGTATATTAGTTACTTGCACAGAAGGTATACTCTAGGCATCGTATATTAGCTGCTCACACAGAAGGTATGGTCTGGGCATGGTATATTAGTTACTGCCTTAGAGTTTCCAATGCTGTTGGAAAAGGTTTCCAATGCTCCAAAAAGGTTACCATGACCAAAATAACTCTTATAAAGGAGAAAATTTAATTGGGGTTAGCTTACACAATAGGTTCAGAGGTTCAGTCCATTATCATCAAGGTGGGAGCATGGCAGCATCCAGACAGATGTGGAGCTAGAGGAGTTAAAAGTTCTACATCTTGATCCAAAGGCAGATAGAACACTGGCTCCCTCATGGCTAGGAGAAGGGTTGAAAAGCCCACCCCACAGTGACATACTTCCTCCAACAAGACCATGCCTACTCCAACAAGGCCATACCTCCTAAGAGTGCCATTCGATGGGCCAAGAAACCACCAGTTACTCCGTCAGTGTTTTCTTGGTATGGTCTATTAGTTACACAGGAAGTCTGTGCTGGGCATGGTGCATGGGTCACTTAACCAGAAGCAATGCTTTGTACATTGTATATTAGTTACTGTGGTGGTCTGAATGAAAATGACCCCCACAGACTCATGGGCAGTGGCATTATTGGACGTGTGGCTTTGTTGGAATAGGGGTGGCCTTTTTTGAAGGAAGCTTGTCACTGCAATGCGGTCTTTGAGGTTTCAGAAGCTCACACCAAGCCTAGTGGCTCATTCTCTTTCCCTGTGACCTGCCAATTCAGATGTAGAAGCCTCGGCTCTTTCTCTAGCATCACGTCTGCCTGCATGCCGCCATGCTTACCACCATGATGGTAATGGACTAAGCCTCTTGGCTGTCAGTCAGCTCCAGTTGTTTTCCTTTATACGAATTTGTTGTGGTCATGGCATCTGTTCACAACAATAAAATCCTAAACAGTTTGTTACCTGGAATATTAAAAAAAAGTAGAACCAGCACATTCCAGCACTTGTACCTCTGCCCTGGTGGCCTGGCAGGCAATGGTTGACCTGATTTTTGGTTGGTTGGTTGGTTGGTTGGTTGGTTGGTTGGTTGGGTTGGTTTTGGGTTTTTTTTTTTTTTTTGGTTTTTTTGTTTTTTGTTTGTTTGTTTGTTTGTTTGTTTGTTTGAGACAGGGTTTCTCTGTAGCCCTAGCTGTCCTGGAACTCACTCTGTAGACCAGGCTGGCCTCAAACTCAGAAATCTGCCTGCCTCTGCCTCCTCTGCCTCTGCCTCTGCCTCCTCTGCCTCTGCCTCTGCCTCCTCTGCCTCCTCTGCCTCCGCCTCCTCTGCCTCCTCTGCCTCTGCCTCCTCTGCCTCTGCCTCCTCTGCCTCCTCTGCCTCTGCCTCCTCTGCCTCCTCTGCCTCTGCCTCCTCTGCCTCTGCCTCCTCTGCCTCCTCTGCCTCCGCCTCCTCTGCCTCCTCTGCCTCTGCCTCCTCTGCCTCCTCTGCCTCTGCCTCCTCTGCCTCCTCTGCCTCCGCCTCCTCTGCCTCCTCTGCCTCTGCCTCCTCTGCCTCTGCCTCCTCTGCCTCCTCTGCCTCTGCCTCCTCTGCCTCCTCTGCCTCTGCCTCCTCTGCCTCCTCTGCCTCTGCCTCCTCTGCCTCCTCTGCCTCCGCCTCCTCTGCCTCCTCTGCCTCTGCCTCCTCTGCCTCTGCCTCCTCTGCCTCCTCTGCCTCTGCCTCCTCTGCCTCTGCCTCCTCTGCCTCCGCCTCCTCTGCCTCCTCTGCCTCTGCCTCCTCTGCCTCCTCTGCCTCCTCTGCCTCCTCTGCCTCCTCTGCCTCCTCTGCCTGCCTCTGCCTCCTCTGCCTCTGCCTCTGCCTCCTCTGCCTCCGCCTCTGCCTCTGCCTCTGCCTCCGCCTCCTCTGCCTCCTCTGCCTCTGCCTCCTCTGCCTCCTCTGCCTCTGCCTCCTCTGCCTCCTCTGCCTCTGCCTCCTCTGCCTCCTCTGCCTCTGCCTCCTCTGCCTCTGCCTCCTCTGCCTCCTCTGCCTCCGCCTCCTCTGCCTCCTCTGCCTCTGCCTCCTCTGCCTCTGCCTCCTCTGCCTCTGCCTCCTCTGCCTCTGCCTCCTCTGCCTCCTCTGCCTCTGCCTCCTCCGCCTCCTCTGCCTCTGCCTCCTCTGCCTCCTCTGCCTCCTCTGCCTCCTCTGCCTCCTCTGCCTCTGCCTCCTCTGCCTCCTCTGCCTCCGCCTCCTCTGCCTCCTCTGCCTCTGCCTCCTCTGCCTCCTCTGCCTCTGCCTCCTCTGCCTCCTCTGCCTCTGCCTCCTCTGCCTCTGCCTCCTCTGCCTCCTCTGCCTCCGCCTCCTCTGCCTCCTCTGCCTCTGCCTCCTCTGCCTCTGCCTCCTCTGCCTCCTCTGCCTCTGCCTCCTCTGCCTCCTCTGCCTCTGCCTCCTCTGCCTCCTCTGCCTCCGCCTCCTCTGCCTCCTCTGCCTCTGCCTCCTCTGCCTCTGCCTCCTCTGCCTCCTCTGCCTCTGCCTCCTCTGCCTCCTCTGCCTCTGCCTCCTCTGCCTCCTCTGCCTCTGCCTCCTCTGCCTCCTCTGCCTCCTCTGCCTCCTCTGCCTCCTCTGCCTCCTCTGCCTCTGCCTCCTCTGCCTCCTCTGCCTCTGCCTCCTCTGCCTCTGCCTCCTCTGCCTCCGCCTCCTCCGCCTCCTCTGCCTCTGCCTCCTCTGCCTCCTCTGCCTCCTCTGCCTCCTCTGCCTCCTCTGCCTCTGCCTCCTCTGCCTCCTCTGCCTCCTCTGCCTCCTCTGCCTCCTCTGCCTCCTCTGCCTCCACCTCCTCTGCCTCCTCTGCCTCTGCCTCCTCTGCCTCTGCCTCCTCTGCCTCCTCTGCCTCTGCCTCCTCTGCCTCCTCTGCCTCTGCCTCCTCTGCCTCTGCCTCCTCTGCCTCCTCTGCCTCTGCCTCCTCTGCCTCCTCTGCCTCCTCTGCCTCCTCTGCCTCCTCTGCCTCCTCTGCCTCTGCCTCCTCTGCCTCCTCTGCCTCCGCCTCCTCTGCCTCCTCTGCCTCTGCCTCCTCTGCCTCTGCCTCCTCTGCCTCCTCTGCCTCTGCCTCCTCTGCCTCCTCTGCCTCTGCCTCCTCTGCCTCTGCCTCCTCTGCCTCCTCTGCCTCCGCCTCCTCTGCCTCCTCTGCCTCTGCCTCCTCTGCCTCTGCCTCCTCTGCCTCCTCTGCCTCTGCCTCCTCTGCCTCCTCTGCCTCTGCCTCCTCTGCCTCCTCTGCCTCCGCCTCCTCTGCCTCCTCTGCCTCTGCCTCCTCTGCCTCCTCTGCCTCCTCTGCCTCCTCTGCCTCCTCTGCCTCCTCTGCCTCTGCCTCCTCTGCCTCTGCCTCCTCTGCCTCCGCCTCCTCCGCCTCCTCTGCCTCTGCCTCCTCTGCCTCCTCTGCCTCCTCTGCCTCCTCTGCCTCCTCTGCCTCTGCCTCCTCTGCCTCCTCTGCCTCCTCTGCCTCCTCTGCCTCCTCTGCCTCCTCTGCCTCCGCCTCCTCTGCCTCCTCTGCCTCTGCCTCCTCTGCCTCTGCCTCCTCTGCCTCCTCTGCCTCTGCCTCCTCTGCCTCCTCTGCCTCTGCCTCCTCTGCCTCTGCCTCCTCTGCCTCCTCTGCCTCCGCCTCCTCTGCCTCCTCTGCCTCTGCCTCCTCTGCCTCTGCCTCCTCTGCCTCCTCTGCCTCTGCCTCCTCTGCCTCCTCTGCCTCTGCCTCCTCTGCCTCCTCTGCCTCTGCCTCCTCTGCCTCCTCTGCCTCCGCCTCCTCTGCCTCCTCTGCCTCTGCCTCCTCTGCCTCTGCCTCCTCTGCCTCCTCTGCCTCTGCCTCCTCTGCCTCTGCCTCCTCTGCCTCCGCCTCCTCTGCCTCCTCTGCCTCCTCTGCCTCCTCTGCCTCCTCTGCCTCCTCTGCCTCCTCTGCCTGCCTCTGCCTCCTCTGCCTCTGCCTCTGCCTCCTCTGCCTCCGCCTCTGCCTCTGCCTCTGCCTCCGCCTCCTCTGCCTCCTCTGCCTCTGCCTCCTCTGCCTCTGCCTCCTCTGCCTCCTCTGCCTCTGCCTCCTCTGCCTCTGCCTCCTCTGCCTCCTCTGCCTCTGCCTCCTCTGCCTCCTCTGCCTCCGCCTCCTCTGCCTCCTCTGCCTCTGCCTCCTCTGCCTCTGCCTCCTCTGCCTCCTCTGCCTCTGCCTCCTCTGCCTCTGCCTCCTCTGCCTCCTCTGCCTCTGCCTCCTCCGCCTCCTCTGCCTCCTCTGCCTCCTCTGCCTCCTCTGCCTCCTCTGCCTCCTCTGCCTCCTCTGCCTCTGCCTCCTCTGCCTCCTCTGCCTCCTCTGCCTCCTCTGCCTCCTCTGCCTCTGCCTCCTCTGCCTCTGCCTCCTCTGCCTCCTCTGCCTCTGCCTCCTCTGCCTCCTCTGCCTCTGCCTCCTCTGCCTCCTCTGCCTCTGCCTCCTCTGCCTCTGCCTCCTCTGCCTCCTCTGCCTCTGCCTCCTCTGCCTCTGCCTCTTCTGCCTCCGCCTCCTCTGCCTCCTCTGCCTCTGCCTCCTCTGCCTCCTCTGCCTCCTCTGCCTCCTCTGCCTCCTCTGCCTCCTCTGCCTGCCTCTGCCTCCTCTGCCTCTGCCTCTGCCTCCTCTGCCTCTGCCTCTGCCTCCGCCTCCTCTGCCTCCTCTGCCTCTGCCTCCTCTGCCTCCTCTGCCTCCTCTGCCTCTGCCTCCTCTGCCTCCTCTGCCTCTGCCTCCTCTGCCTCCTCTGCCTCTGCCTCCTCTGCCTCCTCTGCCTCCGCCTCCTCTGCCTCCTCTGCCTCTGCCTCCTCTGCCTCCTCTGCCTCCGCCTCCTCTGCCTCCGCCTCCTCTGCCTCTGCCTCCTCTGCCTCCTCTGCCTCTGCCTCCTCTGCCTCCTCTGCCTCTGCCTCCTCTGCCTCCTCTGCCTCCTCTGCCTCCGCCTCCTCTGCCTCTGCCTCCTCTGCCTCTGCCTCCTCTGCCTCCTCTGCCTCTGCCTCCTCTGCCTCTGCCTCCTCTGCCTCCTCTGCCTCCTCTGCCTCCGCCTCCTCTGCCTCCTCTGCCTCCGCCTCCTCTGCCTCTGCCTCCTCTGCCTCCTCTGCCTCTGCCTCCTCTGCCTCCTCTGCCTCTGCCTCCTCTGCCTCCTCTGCCTCTGCCTCCTCTGCCTCCTCTGCCTCCGCCTCCTCTGCCTCCTCTGCCTCTGCCTCCTCTGCCTCTGCCTCCTCTGCCTCCTCTGCCTCTGCCTCCTCTGCCTCTGCCTCCTCTGCCGCCTCCGCCTCCTCCGCCTCCTCCGCCTCCTCCGCCTCCTCTGCCTCTGCCTCCTCTGCCTCCTCTGCCTCCTCTGCCTCCTCTGCCTCCTCTGCCTCCTCTGCCTCCTCTGCCTCCGCCTCCGCCTCCGCCTCCGCCTCCGCCTCCGCCTCTGCCTCCGCCTCCCAAGTGCTGGGATTAAAGGCATGAGACGTCTCTTTTCCTTTCCTTTCTTTTTGTTTTTGTTTGTTTTGTTTTTTGAGACAGGGTTTCTTTGTGTAGCCCTGGCTGTCCTAGAACTTGTTCTAGAAAGCAGGCTGGTTTTGAACTCACAGAGATCCTCCTGCCTCTGCCTTCCAAATCCCTTCCTGAGATTA
This sequence comes from Apodemus sylvaticus, assembly GCF_947179515.1. Classification (NCBI taxonomy): domain Eukaryota; kingdom Metazoa; phylum Chordata; class Mammalia; order Rodentia; family Muridae; genus Apodemus; species Apodemus sylvaticus. The sequence goes on along the minus strand of NC_067475.1, from coordinate 113,668,047 downwards.
AAGGCATGCCCCACCAGTGTCTGACTAAAGATGAAGATTCTAATTCTATATGCATTATCAGTTTCTCTCCTTCAAAAGTTTGTTGATGCTGTTTGGGGTTATTAAAGAATATTTTCATCTGCACAGAGCTCAGCTGAAATACATGTTTTCTGAAAATGGGTTAAGGATATGACTCTTACTGCATAAAAGCTCTACTTTTGCAAATGATTTGTATGATCATTGTAATTAAACACCAGGCTGGCCTCGAACTCAGAAATCCGCTTGCCTCTGCCTCCCAGAGTGCTGGGATTACAGGCGTGAGCCACCACCGCCCGGCATTTAAACTTTTTATACCCAAGGCAGGAAAATGAGCTCATTAGCATTAAGAACTTCATATTTCTAATTTGTGTTAAAATGTTCAAAATGGAAATAGCACTTAATACTGTTTTGTCCCCTGGCTCCCCTGGGTGGGATTACAGGAGTGAATTCCCATGCCTGGTTGATGTCCCTCAACTGCTTTTTCAAAAGTAAATTCTAAATTACCAGAGCAAAACTAAACATTCTATTCTTTGGACTAATAACTCTTGCCTGTGTTCTTTTTGTTTTGCAATCTTATATGTTATTCTCAAATAAAGTTTTTTTTTAAAAAAAGGAAATAGAGATTTGTGCCCATGTGTTTGTTTAAATTTGATAGGATGGGTGTAGGGTTTGAGACAGACTGCCAGGACAGGAGATTCTAGCTCAGAATCAGGCTTTGTGTTCTGAGCCTTACAAAGCAGAGACAGAGCAGATGTTTCTGTTGGTCATTCACGTATTTTGGAGAAAGAGTCTGGCTTTGAACTGTGCTGAAGTTCTCCCCCCCCCCCTTCTTGCTCGACCCCGCTCGCCCCAGTCCAAAGATTAATTTACTTACATACATATAAATGTAAGACCACACCCCAGAAGAGGGCATCAGATCTCATTACAAATGATTGTGAGGCACCATGTGGTTGCTGGGAATTCAGTGCTCTTAACTGCTGAGCTATCTCTCCAGCCCTGTGCTGAAGTTCTTATGTGGCTGAAATAGCTGTGAACTTTAATCCATCTCTCAGTTGTGTGCTTAGACTGTTGGTAACTTGGGTTACATGTGCAGCCCTTGTTTTAAATATATACATACACACACACACACACACACACATAATAATTTTAAATATAGGGGTCTTACATAGGCTGGTTGGCTACCAACTCTGTATAGCCAACCATGACTTTGAACTCCCAGATACCTGTGTTTAGAAACTAGCCAGAGTTTATGTGGAAAAACAGTGTTTGGAAAAGATGAAATTGTTTTTCATTGATTCATTGAATTGAATCAAATTAAAGCAATTCTAGTGAAAGAGAATAGGATTGTAGGCATTGTGACCATATCGGCAATATTGTGCTTTTAATATTTTATCACTTAAACTACGAATCGGGGATAAAGGTGTGTGTGTGTGTGTGTGTGTGAATTCTTGTGAGGGACCTAGTATAACAACAACAACAAGCTGTAGAGAAGCCCTGTGTGTGTGGGGGGGGGGAACCAAATCCAAAAAACCAAAATAAAAGAGTTTAAAGTTTTATTGTGTGTGTGTGTGTGTGTACAAACACTAACATTCCTTATTAAACTTATCCTATGCCACCCAAAAGATGGGTAGTTAAAACTAGCTCATTTTCTCCCCTTGCATTCTAAAACACAGTAGCTTGCATTAGCCTTCATATAATAACAGAGTATGACCTTTCTTCACAGTTAAGAGAAAAGTGCATTTGATTTTTTGGTTAAAAAAAAAAAACAAGAATCATAAGAAGAGATAAAGAGTGTTTGGATCCACAATATTTTCTAGTGGAAATAATTCAATAAACTTTCAACCAAGTTCTGAAAATCATTCAAAAACCACTTGTATTTTATAATGGATATATTTTACAAATGAAATTTGTTTATAAAGTAGAAGGAATTGAGTTACCTCCATCTAAAACATTCTTAAACAATTTCAACTCCAAGAACAAAACAAAACAAAACAACCTGAAAACTGAGAGATTATCAGTGTTCCTTGGAACTAGTCACTTCCAACAAATTTCATTCATCTTCTTGACCCATTAAGGACCTAGCAAACTAAGAGTGGTAGCTTCTATGTAGGCAAAGTTAAAGTCATACTAACAGTTCCAGTGACACTTGTTGAATCAAAACTGTCTCACCTCTAAGGCAGGCAGGCTGTTTTCTTCAGGCAACTCTGAGAAAGTTCTGGAATCAGCTGAAAGATTTCCTCTTTCTCCCTTTAGTTGGGTGTGATGAGACTTAACTAAAGTCATTCTGTATGAAGAATTTTCACGCCCACAACACTCCAAGCAGTGCCCAGCCTTGCTCGGTAAGACTGCATAACTCTGCAAGGTTTCAGGCTTGGACTAAAAATTTAACAACTGTATGGCATCCACTCCTCACCCACACATCTGTAATCAACACAGCGAAGTCTTCAAGTCTCTAGCTGGGGAAGTTGTTCTGAGTCACTTTCTTCCAGGTATAACATATCTGGCATCTCGGACATCTCAGGCATCTCCACCATCTTGGGCGTCTGGGTGTATCGGCTAGTGCAAACAGGCAGCTTCTGCTGAGAGCCTCTCTTCTGGCAAGCTGCATGCTGCTGAGCGGGGCTAGAGGTCTTGGTGTCTTCTTGCATCTTCCAGGTCACCAGCTGCATACAGGCTCTGGCATCCTCGATGGAGTTGTGCCCACCGCTGTGTGCCTGGATCTTCTGGCTGAGGTACTGAGAGATAAGGCCCCGCAGGGAGCGCTTGTAGGGCAGGCCCCGGTGATGCGGGAAGAGCACGGATGTGTCCACCACAGTGTCATGGATGAACTTCAAAGCCAGTAGGTCACTCTCAAGGCTGTGTCCAATGAGGATGGTTTCAGTGCTGAACAACCTAAGGAGAATGGACTGGACATCACACAGCCTAACTCTGGTGTTCACCACGTCAGCCTCGGTCACTCCAGAAAACATGGTGTTGTAGTCCACAATCTCATTGTCCGGCTTGACAAAGGAGTCATAAATCACGCATAAATCAGTGTCCACCACTGTGACGCGGGTGAGCTCTAGGCCATGTGTGGTATAGGACATCTCACAGTCCAGGGCGTAGATTCCCGCGTGCGCTTCCCAGTTCTTCTTCGGTAAGGTCTTGACAAAGCCATACAAGTTGTCCTTCCTGCCATCCTGCACGTGTTGCTTGGCCACCTTGCAGCCTGTGGCGTCCAGGGGCGCGTAGCAGCACGAGTAGTGCACCTGCCAGCCTCCCTGCACGGGGATGGAGAGGACACGCCCCCAGTGGTACACGCAGGGCTCCGAGCAGAGGCTGCGGCCTGAGGATGACACGAGGTACTTGGTGCCACAGCGGCAGCAGAACCTGTGTGCCGGGCTCAGCTGAGGCTCTCCTGTGAAGAGCTTTGCCGACCCTGGCCTCTCCGGATGCTCGAACGGGAAGCCATGCCCCTTGCGCTGCTCCTCGGTGAGCAGATAACCCTTCAGGCAGTTGTACAAGGTGGCCTTGCTGAGACCCGGGATGGCGCTGGGAACCCGGCCCCTGAGCATCTTCAGGGTGTGCAGAGCGGCATTCAGGTACTTGTTCTTGCTGGGACTTTGGTCATAGATCACTTTCTCCTCTGACTGTGCCTTCTCGATGGCCTCCAGATGCGAAGAGGAGAACTTAAGGCACACTTCGGTGAACAAGCCCAAGTAGTGCTGACGCAGGGCGACAGGGATCTTGTCCTTAAGCTCCTTGGTGAGGATGGGCTTCTTCACTCCACAAAACGTATAGCTGTAGATCACTTGCTGCGGAGAGAGTGTGTAGTTATTGCAATGTGGAGGCTGACCTGTGGCTATGCTGCTGCTGGTCCTTTTGGCAACTGTGGTGTTGGCCAGGCTGGGGCTGGCCATGTGGATGAGCCTTCTCTTCTCTCGAGCTGAGGCTGAGGATGATGACGAGGAGGGAGACAACAACGACAAGGAGGAGGAGGAAGACGTGGTCGACGTCGTCAACGTCTCAGGGCAGAGCATCTTCCTCCGAACCAGCTGGGGTCGCCAGTGCAGTAGCTCCGAAGGTGCTTCAAGACAGCCCTGGTGCGCGCCGGGGCCAGGCCTCAGCAAAGGCGTCTGGACCACGATGAGTTGGTGGCTCTGGCGACAAGTTGGGGGGCAGTCGTAGTAAATCAGCAGAAAGTTCCCGACTGGATGAACCAGGACTCTCCTGGCTTCCGGATGCCCTGGTGGGAACCAACTACGCACGGTAATTTTCAGGCTCATACTGCTCTTCAGCGAGGGACTCGCCTACCAGAGTTGTGGAGGGTGAAAGAGCGCTGCAGCCTTTAAATACAGGGCGGTGGGCGGAGCTCCCGCCTCTCTAAACCGATCCCATCCAATCACATTGGATCTACTATCCTCTAGACCGCTTCCGGACTACTGGGCTCCTCCTACCAGGAAGTGTAGCTCTTGAATCAATTGGGATTCCTGAGTCCAGTTTGTCCTCCTGTTTGTTTGATTTGTAATTGATGTCTTTATTAGTTTCTTTTGAGAAGTTTGTACACTGCATTTCAATCCTAACCATCACCCCTTAACTCATTCTAGAACCATCTATCTCCCTTCCATGGATAAGGATATAACATATAACACTTTGTTTCTTTTTTTTTTTTTTTTTTTTTTTCCGAGACAGGGTTTCTCTGTATAGCCCTGGCTGACTGTCCTGGAACTCACTCTGTAGACCAGGCTGGCCTCAAACTCAGAAATCCGCCTGCCTCTGCCTCCCAAGTGCTGGGATTAAAGGCGTGCACTACCACCACCGGCTAGCACTTTGTTCCTTTATTTTATTTTAAACCCACAGAGTCCAATTTCAGCAGCCCATATACTCTCTTAGGTATGGGATCATCCCTGGGTTATTATTACATTTTGGGTCGGTGGGAATATTTTATGTTTCTTTCCTTCCATTCCCCCTTTTCCCTCCTCTCCACTCTCCACCTCCCTCTTTCATTCCTCTGCCTCCCTTCCCCGCTCCCTCCCCCTCCCTTCCTCCCCTCTCTTCCATTTCTGAGACAGCCTTGCTAAAGTTCTTGCATCAGCATCCTGAGGTAAGGCCATGAGCAAATAGATTTGAAATTCCAGACTTTGACCCAGGAAGGTCAGGCTCTAGCCCGAGTGACCTGGCAGTCGTATAACCCCACTATCATCTTGAAAGCACACCGAAAGAAAATTAAAACTAGAAGACTTCACCCACTTTACCCAAGGTCAGTCAACACAGCATTCCTCGCCAGATAATCCAATAACCATTTCCAGGGATTCTGCAGCTCCTGGCCTACCAACAGCACCGGCACAATTACCAAGTAATAAATGAGAAGTAAAATAGCATAAATATTTAAACGATTCTTAAACCTTAAGACTTTGCCTCAAATGAGAAATATGTAAATTGAACTTTCATTAATTTCAAAATAAAAAAAAATCAATTAGACCTAACAATGGCAATTTACTGAGTGAAAACTTGAACTTGTTCTGAAATCTCTGCATTGAATCTTTTGTGCAAATAAATGTTGCTGTGTGGTTGTAGACAATTTACCCAGACTCAATGTTTTTATTCAAAAATTGGTTTTATTTTTTGAAAGGATGGATGATGGGTTAAACACACTGTGAGGGTTAATGCAGTCAACTGAACTGGATCTATAAGACAAGAGGCTGTCTCAGTCAAGCCTCCAGGTGAGTTTGTGGGTGATTAGAGTAACTACTTAGGTGAAGTAATATGGGAAACCCCTCCATTAGAGCAGCATTGTTCCCTAGACCTGGGATTTGGATGGCTTAAAATGGAGGAATGGAACTGAACACTGGCACTCACTGACTCCTCCTCCCTGCCTGCCATAAGACCTATCTCTGCACGATCCTGACTGTGGTTTTTCTCATCAAGATAGACTACACCCTTGTACAGTGAACTCAAAGAAACACTTTCTTCCTTAAATTTGTTTTGTCGGGATATTTTAAAATTATTTTTATACAATGTATCTTGATCATGATCTCCCTCCTCCAAATGCCTGGATCTTCCCCCACCTCACCACCAAGCAATTGTCATGTTCTTTCTTTTCAAAAATTAAAAAAAAAAAAAAAAAGTAAAAGAAAATCAAAACAGCCAGGCAATGGTGGTGCACGCCTTTAATCTCAGCACTTGGCAGGCAGAGGCGGGAGGATTTCTGAGTTGGAGGCCAACCTGGTCTACAGAGCAAGTTCCAGGACAGCCAGGGCTACACAGAGAAATCTTGTCTCAAAAACAAAAAAAAAGAGGGAAATCAAATCAAATTGTAACAAATATTAACAAAAAATACTGAAATGAAACCAAAAAATTCCACCAAAACAAAGAAAAAGAATCTTTAAATCTATTTGATGTTGGCCAGTAACTACTCCTGGGCATGGGACCCACTCTGGAGTGTGGCAGGTACTACCAATTGTTAGGGTACTTTATCACAGCGACAAGAAAAGTAAATAAGATGCAGGGTAGGGGCTTTGAGGTTTCAAAAACCTTGGAATCCTCAAATTCCTGCTTGCAGCTCACAATGTGAGCTGTGAGCTGTCCCTGCTGTTATGCCTCACTCTGCCATCATGCAGTCTAACCTAGCCCACAGCCTTCTCTTTTACAAGTTGTCTTGATCTTGGTGACGTTTTATTTATTTTTGAAATTGTAATGTAGTTGCATCATTTCCCGCTTCCTTCCTTTCAAACACTCCCATATGTTCCTCCTTCTTCTCCTTCCAATTCCTGGCATGTTTTATCATTAATTTTGTTACATGTGTATATGTAAATATATATGTATTTCAAAATGCAACGTGCTTGGTCAGTATAATACTACTTGTATGTATGTTTTCAGGGATGACCAGGTATTGGGCTACAAGCCAAGTTTTAGGGTCAGAATACTGCTGCCTACAGGGCATCAGTCCTGCTGTTCGCCGAGTCTTACCATTCTGCTTGGGTAAGATGAAATCTCATAGTTTTGATTTTCATTTCTCTAGTTTCTGGGGACAATGAACATTTATTTAAATATCTATTGTAGTGGCTATACTTGGTTGTCAACTTGTCTATGTCTGGAATGAACTACAATCCAGAATTGGAAGGCTCACCTGTGATCCCAATCTGGAGTCGGGGATATACAAAAAAAAAAAAAAAAAGAAGAAGAAAGTTCTAACAGATGTGCTGGAAAGTAAGTGCAAGCCAGCAAAGAAGAGTGAATCTTCCTTCTTCCAATGTCCTTATGTAGGCCTCCAGCAGAAGACATGGACGAAATTAAAGGTATGTGCCACCATGCGTGGATCTGGGACTTACTTTGTTCCAGGCTGACCTTGAACTCAGAGATCTCCTTCCCTTAGTCTTCTGGGATTAAAAGTGTGCACTACTTTGCCTGGGCCTAAGCTTTTCATAGCCACTGTGACTCAAGATCTCCATGCCAAGATCCAGGTCAGAAACTTGTATCTTCCAGACTCAAGATCTGGATCACAGGTGAGCCCTTTGTGGTGGCAATTCCTGGTTGTCAACTTGATTATATCTGGAATTATATCTGATTATATCTAGACTACAGTCTAGAATTGGAAGGCTCACCTATGATCCTAATTTGGAGGCTCAGAGATATAAGTTTCTGACCTGGATCTTGGCATGGAGACCTTGAAGCATAGAGGCTAAAACAAGGAGATCTCCGAGTTCAAGATCATTTGGGATTAAAGGCATGGATGCACATGCCTTTAATCTGGGCCACACCCTCTGTTGGAGACCTACACCCTTTAATCTGGGCTATACCCTCTGCTGGAGATATATAAGGATTTTGGAAGAAGGAAGACTCTCTCACTCTTCCTTGCCTGCTTGCTTCGTGGGACTGAGAAACTGCTAGATCCTTGGACTTCCATCCACAGCTGCTGCTGATCATTGTTGGGGAGTTGGACTATAGACTGTAAGTCATAGACAAATTCCCTAACTATATAAAGACTATCCATACGTTCTATGACTCTAGAGAACCCAAACTAATACACCCTCCAATTCTGGATTGTAGTTCATTCCTGATATAGACAAGTTGACAACCAGGAGTAGCCATTACTTTCTGTTTCACATTCTATACATATTCTGCACAGGAAGAAGATGGAATAACATCTTTTGAGGGGTTTCCAGTTCTTTCCTTTCCTTCTTTGGTCAAGAATAAGATTGAGCCAGAAGCTGGAAAGAACCCAGATGTCCCTCAGTGGAGGAATGGATACAGAAAATGTGGCATATTTATACACCAGAATACTAATCGGCAATTAAAAGCAATGAATTCATGAACTTTTTTGGGGGGTTGGGGAGAGAAGATTTGTTTTTTTCCTGAGACAGGGTTTCTCTGTATAGCCCTGGCTGTCCTAGAGCTCACTCTGTAGACTAGGCTGGCCTCGAACTCAGAAATCTGCCTGCCTCTGCCTCCCAGAGTGCTGGGATTATAGGCATGTGCCACCACCACCAGGCTTCACGAACTTTTTAGACAAATGGTTGGAACTGAAAAATATCATGCTAAGTGAGGTAACCAAATCACAAAAGAACACACATAGAATTCAGTCGCTGATAAGTGGATATTAGCCCAGAAACTCTGAATACCTAAGACAAAATTCACATATCAAATGATTCACAAGAAGGAAGGAGAAAGCTGCTTGCACACTGGAACTGAGCACTTAGGCGGCTTTTGTCTGCCAGCCAGCCGGGCTGGGGCCTGTAATCTGCCCAGGGAACTGTGGAAGGAGAGAAGCCCCTTGGCCAAACTCCCTGCCTGCAGGGACACAAAAGGATCACTAGGTACTGTAACACCCTGAGCTTTAGATTTCTGGTGGTGCAAACCGACAGGGGTCTGCCTGCACTCAGGAACTGAGCACATAGGCGGTTCATCTGCAAGCCAGTCCGTCACAAGACCTGTGTCCTATGTGAGAATCAACAGAGGGAGTGACCCCCACCACAACTTCTTCCCTCCATAATAGAGCAGACAGAGAACACATGGTTGACCTTGACAACCTAAGTATAGCATTGCTTGAGGCAAGATTGAGAAGGGCTCCAAAGGCACAAAAGAGGAAGCCAGCATATCAGTAATCTGTGCCAGAAGAAACCCAGTCATCCAGTGGTGCAGAGATAACCTTAAAGATCCACAGTAGGTTGAAGCACCAGCCAGTGACAATAAGACCATCTAACTCCTGGGAGAACCAGATGGCTAAAGGCAAACGTAGGAACGTTACTAACAGAAACCAAGGCATTATGGCAGCATCTGAACCTAATTCTCCAACATTAGCAAGTCCTGGATACCCCAACACACCAGAAAAACAAGATTTGGATTTAAAATCACTGGTCATGATGCTAGTACAGGAACACATGAAGGACATACTTAAAGAAATTCAGGAGAAAATGGATCAAAAATTAGAAGCCCTTACAAGAGGAACACAAAAATCGTTGAAAGAAATTCAGGAGAATACAAAAGCCAATAAGGAGGAAACGCAAAAATCACTTAAAGAAATACAGGAGAACCTTGATCAACAGGCAGAAGTCATGAAAGAGGAAACACAAAAATTCCTTAAAGAATTAGAGGAAAACACAAACAAGCAAATGACAGAACTGAGCAAAAAATTTCCAGGATCTAAAAACAGAAGTAGAAACAACTAAGAAAGCACAAAGGGAGACAACTTTGGAGATAGAAAACCTTGGGAAGAAATCAGGGACCATAAACGCAAATATCAACAAGAGAATACAAGAGATAGAAGAAAGAATCTCAGATGCCGAAGACACCATAGAAACCATGGACTCAACAGTTAAAGAAAATACAAAATGCAAAAAGCTTGTAACCCAAAATATCCAGGAAATCCAGGACACAATGAGAAAGCCAAATCTAAGGATTACAGGTATTGATGAGAGTGAAGATTTACAACTTAAAGGGCCAGCAAATATCTTCAACAAAATTATGGAAGAAAACTTCCCTAACCTAAAGAGAGAGATGCCCATGAATATACAAGAAGCCTACAGAACTCCAAACAGACTGGACCAGAACAGAAATACTTCCTGCCACATAATAATCAAAACCCCAAATGTACTAAACAAAGAAAGAATACTTAGGGCAGTAAGAGAAAAAGGGCAAGTAACATATAAAGGAAGACCTATCAGAATTACACCAGATTTCTCACCAGAGACCATGAAAGTTAGAAGATCCTGGGCAGAGCTCATACAGACTCTAAGAGAACACAAATGCCTGCCGAGACTACTATACCCAGCGAAACTCTCAATTACTATAGATGGAGAAACCAAGATATTCCATGACAAAACCAAATTTACACAATATCTTTCTACAAACCCAGCCCTACAAAGGATAATAGGGGGAAAGCACCATTACAACGTGGGAAACTATACCCTGGAAAGAGCAGGATATTAAGCTTCTTTCATCAAACCCAAAGAAGATAACCATACACATATAAAATTATAATCAAAAATGATAGGAAGCAATAACCACTATTCCTTGATATATCTTAACATCAATGGACTCAATTCCCCAATAAAAAGACATAGACTAACAGACTGGTTACATAAACAAGATCCTACATTTTGCTGCATACAGGAAACACACCTCAATGTCAAAGACAAAAACTACCTTAGAGTAAAAGGCTGGAAGACAATTATACAAGCAAATGGTCCCAGGAAACAAGCCGGAGTTGCCATTCTAATTTCAGATAAAATTGACTTTCAACCTAATGTCATCAAAAGAGACATGGAAGGTCACTACTTGCTGGTCAAAGGAAAAATCCAACAAGAAGAACTCTCAATCCTGAATATCTATGCCCCAAATACAAGGGTGCCCTCATTCATAAAAGAAACTTTACTAAAGCTCAAAGTACACATTGCACCTAACACAATAATTGTGGGTGACTTCAACACTCCACTTTCACCAATGGACCGATCAGGAAAACAGAAACTAAACAGGGAGACAATGAAACTAATTGAAGCTTTGAACCAATTGGAGTTAGATATATATAGAACTTTTTATCCCAAAGCAAAAGAATATACCTTTTTCTCAGCACCTCATGGTACCTTCTCCAAAATAGATCATATAGTTGGTCACAAGACAGACCTCAACAAATACAAGAAGACTGAAATAATCCCATGCCTCCTATCAGATCACTATGGAGTAAAAGTGGTCTTTAGTAACAGTAAAAACAACAGAAAGCCCACATACACATGGAAACTGAACAATACTCTACTCAATGATACCTTGGTCAAGGAAGAAATAAAGAAAGAAATCAAAGATTTCTTAGAATTTAATGAAAATGAAGGCACAACATACACAAACCTATGGGACACAACGAAAGCAGTGCTAAGAGGAAAACTCATACCTTTGAGTGCCTCCAAAAAGAAATTTGAGAGAGCTTACATTAGAAGATTAATGGAACAACTGAAAACCCTGGACCAAGAAGAAGCTAATTCACCCAGGAGGAGAAGAAGACAGGAAATCATCAAACTCAGGGCTGAAATCAATCAAGTAGAAACCAAGAGAACCATACAAAGAATCAACAAGACCAAAAGCTGGTTCTTTGAAAAAATCACCAAGATAGATAAACCCTTAGCCAGAATAACCAAAGGGCACAGAGAAAGTATCCAAATTAACAAAATTAGAAATGAAAATGGAGATATTACAACAGAAACCGAGGAAATTCAAAAAATCATCAGATCCTACTTCAAAAACCTGTACTCAACACAACTGGAGAATCTGGAGGAAATGGACATTTTCTTAGACAGATACCAATTACCAAAATTAAACCAGGATCAAATAGACCATCTAAACAGATCCATAACCCCTAAAGAAATAGAAGGGGTCATAGATAGGCTTCCAACCAAAAAAAAAAACAAAGGACCAGATGGTTTCAATGCAGAATTCTATCAGACCTTCAAAGAAGACTTAACACCAATACTCTTCAAACTTTCCCACCAAATAGAAACAGAAGGAACACTACCCAACTCCTTCTTCGAAGCCACTATTATGCTGATACCAAAACCACACAAAGATCCAACTAAGAAAGAGAATTTCAGGCCAATTTCCCTTATGAATATCGATGCAAAAATACTAAATAAAATTCTTGCCCACCGAATCCAAGAACACATCAAAACGATCATCCACCATGATCAAGTAGGCTTCATACCAGGGATGCAGGGATGGTTCAATATAAGGAAATCCATAAATGCTATCCACTACATAAATAAACTCAAAGAAAAAACCACATCATCATTTCATTAGATGCTGAAAAGCATTTGACAACATTCAGCATCCTTTCATGCTAAAAGTCTTGGAAAGGACAGGAATTAAAGGCCCATATCTAAACATAGTAAAAACAATATACAGCAAACCAGTAGCCAATATCAAACTAAATGGAGAGAAACTTGAAGCAATCCCACTAAAATCAGGGACTAGACAAGGCTGCCCCCTCTCTCCATATCTTTTCAATATATTTCTTGAAGTCCTAGCTAGAGCAATTAGACAACAGAAGGAAGTCAAAGGGATACAAATTGGAAAGGAAGAGGTCAAACTATCACTATTTGCAAATGATAAGATCATATACTTAAGTGACCCTAAAAAACTTTACTAGAGAACTCCTACAGCTGATAAACAACTTCAGCAAAGTGGCTGGCTACAAAAGCAATGCAAGCAAATCAGTAGCCTTTATATATTCAAAGGATAAGCAGACTGAGAAAGAAATTAGGGAAATGACCCCCTTCACAATAGCTACAAACAGCATAAAGTATCTTGGGGTGACTCTAACCAAACAAGTGAAAGACCTATATGACAAGAACTTCAGATCTCTGAAGAAGGAAATCGAAGAAGATCTCAGAAAATGGAAAAACCTTCCATGCTCATGGATTGGCAGGATTAATACAGTTAAAATGGCCATCTTCCCAAAGGCAATCCACAGATTCAATGCTATGCCCATAAAAATTCCAACCCAGTTCTTCATAGAGCTAGAAAGAGCAATTTTCAAATTCATCTGGAATAACAAAAAACCCAGGATAGCTAAAACTATTCTCAACAGTAAAAGAACTTCAGCGGATTCAATATCCCAGATTTTAAACTCTACTACAGAGCAATAGTGATAAAAACTGCATGGTATTGGTACAATATCAGGCAAGCAGATCAATGGAATAGGATTGAAGACCCAGAAATGAACCAACACACCTATGGTCACTTGGTCTTTGACAAAGGAGCTGAAGGCATCCAGTGGAAAAAAGATAGTCTTTTCAACAAATGGTGCTGGTTCAATTGGAGGTCAGCATGCAGAAGAATGTGCATCGATCCATTCTTATCTGCTTGTACCAAGCTCAACTCCAAATGGATCAAGGACCTCCACATAAAACCTGACACACTGAAACTAATAGAAAAGAAACTGGGGAAGACCCTGGAGGACATGGGCACAGGGGAAAAGTTCCTGAATAGAACACCAATAGCGTATGCTCTAAGATCAAGAATTGACAAATGGGACCTCATAAAACTACAAAGTTTCTGTAAGGCAAAGGACACCATCAAAAGGACAAAATGTCAACCAACAGACTGGGAAAGGATCTTCACCAACCCTAAATCCGACAGAGGGCTAATATCTAATATATACAAAGAACTCAAGAAAGTAGAACCCAGAGAAGCAAATAACCCCATTAAAAAGTGGGGTACGGAGCTAAACAAAGAATTTTCACATGAAGAACTTCGGAGACCTGAGAAACACCTTAAGAAATGTTCAACATCATTAATCATTAGGGAAATGCAAATCAAAACAACCCTGATATTTCACCTCACACCAGTCAGAATGGCTAAGGTCAAAAACTCAGGAGACAGCAGGTGTTGGCGAGGATGTGGAGAAAGAAAACACTCCTCCACTGCTGGTGGGATTGCAAGATGGTGCAACCACTTTGGAAATCAGTCTGGCGGTTCCTCAGGAAACTGGGCATGTCACTTCCTGAGGACCCTGTTATACCACTACTGGGCATATATCCAGAGGATTCTTCAGCATGCAATAAGGACACATGCTCCACTATGTTCATAGCAGCCCTATTTGTAGTAGCCAAAAGCTGGAAAGAACCTAGGTGTCCTTGAATGGAGGAATGGATACAAAAAATGTGGTATATATTTACACAATGGAGTACTATTCAGCCATTAGAAACAATGAATTCATGAAATTCTTAGACAAATGGATGGAGCTAGAGAACATCATACTAAGTGAGGTAACCCAGTCTCAAAAGATCAATCATGGTATGCACTCACTGATAAGTGGATATTAGCCTAGAAACTTTGAATACCCAGGACATAATCTACAAATTAAATGATGTCCAAAAAGAATGGAGGAGTGGCCCCTGGTTCTGGAAAGATCCAGTGCAAGAGTATAGGGGAATTCCAGAACAGGGAAGTGGGAAGGGGTGGATGGAAGAATAGGGGGATGGAAGAGGGCTTATGGGACTTGCGGGGAGTGGGGACCCAGAAAAGGGGAAATCATTTGCAATGTAAATAAAAAAATAAAATAAAATAGAAAAAAAAAAAAAGAAGAAGGAAGGAAGGAGAAAGCCCTGGTCCTGGAAAGGCTTGATGCAGCAATGTAGGGGATTATCAGAACAGAGAAGTAGTAGGGGGTGATTGGGGAATGGGCAGAGGGAAAGGGGCTTAAAGGACTTATGGGGAGGGATGAACCAGGAAAAGGGAAATCACTTGGAATATAAACAGAGAATATAGAAAAAAAAAAAAAAAGATTGATTGAGCCCAGGAGTGGTGGTGATTGCCTGTAATCCCAGCACTCTGGCAGGCAGAGGCAGGCGGATTTCTTCTTTAGGTGCTTCTCGACCATTCGAGTTTCCTCAGTTGAGAATTCTTTGTTTAGCTCTGTACCCCATTTTTAATAGGGTTATTTGATAGTCTGGAGTCTAATTTCTTGAGTTCTTTGATATATTGGATATTAACCATCTACCAGATATAGGATTAGTAAAGATCTTTTTCCAATCTGTTGGTTGTCATTTTGTCCTATTGATGGTGTCCTTTGCCTTACAGAAACTTTGCAATTTTATGAGGTCCCATTTGTCAATTCTTGATCTCAGAGCCTAAACCGTTGGTGTTCTGTTCAGGAACTTTCCCCTGTGCCCACGTATTCAAGGCTCTTCCCCAACTTCTCTTCTATTATTTTCAGTGTATCTGGTTTTATGTGGAGGTCCTAGATCCACTTGAACCTGAGCATTGTACAAGGAGATAAGAATGGATTAATTTGCATTCTTCTGCATGCTAACCATCAGTACCATTGTTGAAAATGCTGTTATTTTTCCACTTGATAGTTTTAGCTCCTTTGTCAAAGATCAAGTGATAGTAGGTGTGTGGGTTCATTTCTGGGTCTTCAATTCTATGCCATTGATCTTCCTGCCTATCTCTGTACAAAAACCATGCAGTTTTTAAATAACTATTGCTCTGTAGTACAACTTGAGATCAGGGATGGTAATTTCCCCCAGAAGTTCTTTTATTGTTGAGAATAATTTTCACTATCCTGGGTTTTTCATTATTCCAAATAAATTTGCAAATTGCTCTTTCTAACTCTATGAAGAATCGAGTTGAAATTTTGATGGGCCTTGCATTGAATCTATAGATTACTTTCAGCAAGTTGGCCATTTTTACTATATTAATCCCTCCAATCCATGAGCATGGGAGAGCTTTCCATCTTCAGATATCTTCTTAGATTTCTTTCTTCAGAGACTTGAAGTTCTTGTCATACACATCTTTCATTCACTTGGTTAGAGTCACACCAAAGTATTTTATATTATTTGTGACTATTGTGAAGGGTGTCATTTCCCTAATTTCTTTCTCAGCTGGTTTATCAAAGTCTTATGAAATAAAGACAACCTTCTGAACTAGATGTCACTCCCTAGTCACTCCTGAAGGCTTGCTGTGATGCTTGAGAGCTGCCTTTGAGTTTTCCTTTCCCTATCTACTCTGTGGCTCAGCTGTAAGTAAATAGAGACATACCACTCCTTTTAACTTGCTGTTAGAGGAAAAACTAAGAAACAAGTAAAATACTATTTTTTGTGACCAGCAGAACTATCAATATATTGATTGTGAGCCACTATCACAAACCAAGAAGAAAATAGAAAAGTTTATTAATGTTAGATGACTTCTTATATATTTGTTTATTTTAAATATTATATATTGCTACATTTATTTTACTTCATTTTTAAAAGATACCACACTCCCACACTTGCACTCCTGCTGACATACATAGTAATATTTCAAAAGTGAATCTTTTTGTTTAAACGAGATGCAGAAAAGGAGTTCGTAAGGGTGAATGTCACGGTTGATATTGATGGCAAACAGTAGAGAATTCAGTGCAAATCAGCTTTCCAACATCCATATCTTGGAATTCTGACTTCTAGAACTATGGGGGAATAAATGTGTACTGTCGAAGTTATTTGATCTGTGGAACTTTGATGTGGTAACCCTGGCAAACCAATACAACTAGGAAGGTCAGTGTCCCTGAGATTAGCTTGCTGGATGGAGCAGGACCATGGAAAGCCCTGATTAGGCCAACTCTACCACCATCTAGCCATTCTTCCACAAAGGACAACAGAGAACCTGCCCCACCCCCACAGCCAGCTCTGCAGATGGCAGGAACTAAGGACAAGCAACACTCACGCACCACTGTGTCTTCTCTAAATAACATGAAGGCTGTCCTTCTTCAGAAATAGAATCCAGGGAAAAATGATACAATAGTTGCTAATTCCCCACAGAATGGAAGAACCAGCTCTGGTCCCATCAAATACTGAATTAGATTCCCAGCCCAATTTACTGAGAAAAGAACTTTCCCTTCTCTGTCACCAAAAAAATAATACGGTCCCGCCCTAAAATCTTCTCCTCTCCAGCATAGCCTCCACTGGCAACAGGCTTGCTTCTCCAGCAGTGGCTGATGTTGTCTGCCACACAAGAGCAGAAGTGAGTCCTTCATTGCAGTTGCCACTGTACTCCAAAAGCATAGCCAAGGCCCTGGGGTCACAAGACACATTCACAGTCACTTTAATGTTTCTGTGTTATGTAACTCCATTGCTGTTAATTAAGTGAATCGATATAATGGCTCAAATGCAAATTTGCAAATAAAGATTATGTTTTGTAAATAGATAGTATAAATATAAAACATATTAATACCTTTATTTTGTGATTTTAATTGCAATTAAATCCAAATATTTATTATGAAGACTCAAGTAATGTTGATTTGACTTTTTTTTTTTTGCTAGTTAATAGTTCTTTATTATTGATCCAGGAATACATCTTTTAGTTCTAATACTGTAATCAAGCAATTATGCAGCTGGACAGAAGCCTGGTAGAATTCAAACTCTTAAACTCTTAACATTGTATTCTTTTTTTTTTTTAGATGATTTTTATTAGATATTTTCTTTATTTACATTCTGAATGTTATACTCTTTCCTTGTTTCCCCTTAGAAAACCCCTACCCCTTCCCCCTCCCCCTACTCCCTAACCCACCCACTCCTGCTTCCTATCCTGGCGCTGGGGCATCGAGCATTCATAGGACCAAGGGCCTCTCCTCTCTTTGATGTCCCACTTCTCCAATTGCCCCAGGCTGGATATCAACTAGGAACACATTTGCTAACTCAATTGATATCTTAGGCTTCGAACTCAGACATTTGAAATGGAACCACAAAGGTTTATACATAGTGCCCTGAGACCTGAGCCCACACCCATGACCCAACACACACACACACACATCTCACTGCACCCCCACAAATATCACACATACATACAACACACACACTTACACACACACTATAAAACACTGATATGAACGAGGCCAAGAACTATTACATCAATTTATCAATATGTGTGCAGAAGGCAGGCTTAGGAAAACAACATTCTGGCCAAAACCATGAATTATGATAACTTGGGATTTGGACACAGAGCAAAGACAGGGTCCTCTTTTCCACAGTATTTCTCTGTCCTTTCAAAATGTTTGAAACATCTCATCACAAATATGAAAATATGCCACGGGAAAAGCACTTAGGGACTACTAAGAAGGACTTCTGGAGCACAGATTAAATTTCTTTTGATGCATCTGAGTTAGAAAAGGAAACTGAGTTTTCTTTTCCTTCAGGGAAATCCTTCAGGCCCTTGTAGGCTTTTTTAAACTCATGGCCTGAAGCAAACAAGCCTGAGATTTTTCTTCATTCGACTAATCTTCTGAAGAGAACTCAACTAATCTTCTGAAGAGAACTCACTTAAAGCTTTTAGAAGACAAAGGTACAATTCGTGTCTTGCATTTTATAACATGTTCTTAAGAGTACAAATGATGAATTCTACCACAGACAAATGATGTCAAGTTTTCTGGAAGAAAACTTTAAACTGAGGTCCTCTCTGTTTTATAGAAACCTCATGGTCCCTGATGGCTCCCTCCCCCCATATCATGAATGTTTATCCTAGTTCTTTTCCTTGCCAGAATGTTTTGCAGCCAAGCACTAAATCAGAAGCCAGTGGATTTCCCTAGAGGTATGACCACATTGGACACTCAGTAAGGTTTGAATTCATTTTGTTCCAAAGTTTTCTAAGGAACTCATAAGATAATCTCTGAATCTAGAGATGTTAGTCATAGGGCCTAAAGGAATTCACCTTCACTGAACCAACAAGAAAAAACAGCAGTAGCAGAAAACAGGCTGCAGGAATCTGCACCAGGCTTCCCAGGTTTTTAAAACAAGTAAGGATTCACAAATGATGCATTTAAAAATTTTACTAATTTTTTTAAAACTATGTGCACAGCATGCTATGTGTCTGTTATAAGTGAGTTTTTCCTTGGGGCAGCAAGATTTGGTTTTAGGTTTAGTTGTAGTGCTGGGGTTAAAATTCAGACGAGGACTCTGCCACAGAGCTGCACCACAGTGCTCAATATCCCATTTGAGAGCAATGGAGTGATTCTTCACACTGAATCAGTGTTTGGAGACACCACTGACCTCTATGCTGTTAGAAATCATGTCTTTCCAGGACACAATCAAATGACAGTTCCCTGCCTCTCTAAGAACTTTTCTCCCATAACTATTAGAGGGAAATAACTCATGATTTAACACTGATGAGATATGAGCAGAGTTACTGACCACCCTCCAACTCCTGTTATGCGGATTGCACATTTTCTCCTGGGATCCAGAAAAAAAAATAGGAAAACTTTGGAAACAGTATACTCAGACTCCAGAGAAATATGTGTTCTACTCCAAAGCCCCTAACTAAGAGGGAAAATCCTGTGGCTTTTCAAGAAGCTCAGGATTCACAAACACTACAACCATTCCATTACCAAATTTTCTAACAACAATTTTTTTACAAACATTTCTAAAGTGCTTTAGAAAGCAGGTACTAATTATGTTCTAGAGTCATCCAAAGGTGTACTTAAGTATAATAAATATAAAACAAAACTCGTTACAGGCAGTTTATATGTTTGTTGCAAACCAATTCTTTTCTTGGGGGGGGGGGGTTTCCAGACAGGGTTTCTCTGTATAGTCCTGGCTGTCCTGGAACTCACTCTGTAGACCAGGCTGGCCTCGAACTCAGAAATCCGCCTGCCTCTGCCTCCCAGAGTGCTGGGATTACAGGCGTGCACCACCACCGCCCAGCACAAACCAATCCAAAAATAACAGGTGTCCTGCACTCGAGGGGGAGACAGCACGGTGAGGGCCTCTGAAGGACAGCCTGGGCAGCACAGTGAGAAACCTTATCAGGGGAAAAGGTACTCCGGGGCTCTAAAGAACTGGACACAAGTATTGACTTACTTCCGGTTGTCGGCCGTCAGCCCTCACATTACTCATTCACAGTGAGTGCTCCCTGAAATTCAGAACACTATAGATTTGCTTCCATTGAGGAGTGCCCCACCCCCCAAGATGTGTCCAATTTCCTTCTTCGCAGCAGTAAATGGCAACTGCACCTAACTTTCCCTAGAACTTAAAATCTCACTAAATAAAATGTGCAGAGGTGGACATACAGCTGGCTTTAGTTGTCGAGAAACCATAGCAGCTGTGCGAGCTCCATTAGAGGGCGCCCCTCTCGGGTGAAGGAGAGGTTACAGGTCACAGTAAGCATGGAAGGTGGGGAGCTGCACTAGCAAAGGACCCTGATTCCTGTACACAGCACTGGGGCTCAGGGGTCCAACTGCTCAAATGCCAACCTGTGTCACCTACTCCGCTAATCCTTCATAAAGCTTTGCAGGAACAAGCCCTCTTCACGCTCAGGGCTTTTTTGCTTTTAATTACACTTAAAAAGATTTCTTAAAAAGAATTTCATGCATATGCACTGTATGTACATCACTGCATTGGCTGTGTGATAAGCTTTTGGGGGGGAAGATGAAACATACTTATCTACTCAACCCAAAGAGAGATCCCACAAAAGACCAGTGACTGGATACCACAAAGTCCACCCTGGTGAACCAATGAGTTTTATTGAAGCTAACTACAGGAGTACATTGAGGGGATTCTTAGAGGAGCAGAAATGAGTCAGAGACAACAGCATCTCCAAAGCCCACCCCAGCGTGGGTGACAGCTCACAGATGGCGGGAACCTGGAGCACAGGGCACAGCCTACAGACAGCTCAAGAGGCTGGAGAGTGTCCTTTCCCGGTGCCTCTTTCTTCCAGGCAGTTGTTAGTTGGTATGCTCTAGGAGGCTTCTTTGCAGCTCAGCTTCCTTCCCATCTGAAGGGCACTTACAGCTTTAATTACTGACTCTGGCAAGGAGGTGCCTAGTGAATCTAGTCAGCTTCAGGGACTTCCTGAGGCACTTTTGAATAGTTTACCTTCTTTCTGCAGGATGGAATGCTTTACTCTCAGAGGAAACTCTTAAATAAAAGCATTCCACCTTCTCAAGATAGGTTGTTTTGAAATTCCAGAATTTGACTTACCCACAAAGAGCTCTTTCATTTTGCTGCAGAACAGTGTATCCACATACCCTGGTTTGAGCAAAGTACCAGGACAATCAAGGTCTTTCCACAGAAAAAGATAATGTCTGTTATCACAGACTAACCTCTCCCCTTTCTCACCCCTTTGCAAAAGTTTCGCTTCCACTGAGTTTTCTCTCTAAGAATTAGTTCTACAAGGAAAGCATCTGAATTCCACTTGTGAGGCAGAACCCAAGTTCATTCTGGTGTCAGCCAACTGGTATGAAAGACAGTATCCAAAAATCATAGGAAACATCCAAGCATACAAATTAAGTACAAGACAAATGAATAATATTTTCAATGAAATATACATAGATTAGCCTTTGCTTTTATACATTTAAATATGTACACATAAATATTCATGGATATACATACATACATACACAAGAGAGAGATAATATTATCTGAGGATTACAAAGGATGTAATGAACACATAAATACCTGGAAAACTACATAATTTCCATTTCTGGTATTAGCATTTATATAAAGAAAAATTGGTTATTCCCTCGCTGACTTTTTGACTTGTATAGTACTTATCTGTCAGACAGTCTGACATTCATGTTTAAAGAATCATCTTTCTGCACGGTGTGTGTCTACCCCGTGTTCTATTGCTATGAAGAGATACCATGACCAATGCAACTCTTTAAAAAAAGAACACATTTAAATGAGGCTTGCTTACAGTTGATAAGTTTAGTCCATCCTCCTCCTGGGGAGGGGAGCATGGCAGCACGGAGGCATGTGGTAGCTGAGAAGTCTATATCCAGATCCAAAGGCAGCAAGGGGAGAAAGAGAGAGAGAGAGAGAGAGAGAGAGCGAGAGAGAGACAGACAGACAGACTCTGGGTCTACCCTGGGCCTTTGAAACCTCAAAGGCAGCCTTCCTACCAGAAGGCCACAGCTCCTAATCCTTTCAAATAGCACCACTCCACGGTGACAAAATATTCAAATCTATGAGTGATTCAGCACAGGGAGTGTGTAGCATCAGAAGCCTTGCTCCTCAGTGCTCTGTGTTGCTATTCCCATTACTCCCTCATTATAAAGTTTATCAGCACACAGCCATGCCTGCTCATTGCCTGTTTCCTGTGGTTAATATCAAAGAGTTAAACAGTCGCAGCATGGATGCTAGTGGTCTACAGAGCCTTAAATCCTTGCTTTCTGCCATTTCAATAAAGTGTTTCTCTAAACTTTATCTACATCCACCTGACCATCTTTCCTCTCCCAGTTTACCTCACTTTTCCTTCCAAAATACAGACTACTAGCACCTTCTTTATTGTAGATCTGAATGGTCATTCAGTGTCCAGTGTTCATCTTAGAGAGAACCTTTTTTTTTTCTAAAGTATTATATGTGAGTACACTGTAGCTATCTTCAGATTCTCCAGAAGAGGGCGTCAGATCTCATTACAGATGGCTGTGAGCCACCATGTGCTTGCTGAGATTTGAACCCAGGACCTTCGGAAGAGCAGTCAGTGCTCTTAACCGCTGAGCCATCTCTCCAGCCCCTAGAGAGACCCTTTTAAATGTTTAGGCTCTACCATTGAAGTACGAGTCATCGCTAGTTCTCATACTCAAGCCTTGCTCTCCAGCCTCTGCTCTTTCCTGTGTAGTCACGTTATCCTCTCCAAGTGCCAGGACATGTATACAATACATATGTGGTCTGTTGGTTTGTTGTTCATTTTGATACAA
Organism: Apodemus sylvaticus; assembly: GCF_947179515.1. Taxonomy (NCBI): domain Eukaryota; kingdom Metazoa; phylum Chordata; class Mammalia; order Rodentia; family Muridae; genus Apodemus; species Apodemus sylvaticus. The sequence goes on along the minus strand of NC_067475.1, from coordinate 113,645,399 downwards.
AAAAGGACCCTGCAAAGAGGCCAAGCTGGGGTTGAATGCCATCATCCACAAGCCCAAAACCTTGCTGCAAGGTCACTTGCCCTCAGATATATGGGACACCATTAGACCCCTTTTGGTTAGACTAGACAGCCAGCACTCAAGGAGGGAGCTGTCTGTCTCTGCTCTCCTAGCACTAAGGGTACAGGTGTGTATCACTGCATCCTGTTCTTGTGTGGATGTGTGGATCCGAGCACAGGTTGTCATGCCTGTGTCACTAAGCAATGTCTCTGGCCTAACCTCTGGATTCTTTAAAGCCATCTGCAGTGTATTTTGCTGTCGGGAGTCATTTGCTGCTTCTCTGAAGCAGAGGCAGGAAAGAGAGAGAAAAAGTCTGCCTTCCAGGCAGAGTCCAGGCAGGTCAGGGCCTGCTGGCAGATTTTTCTGGCCTGCTGACGCACAGAACAATAAAAGGAGGTGCCCTTCAGGTTCAGCGTTAGGGGCTGAAGATTCTATTGAGCTTTGTGGAAGGAACAGGAAGGTCTTGGATGGAAATAAATGTCTTGTGAATATTTCAGCAAATTGTTTCTGTTAGCTCGTGCCTTTGCTTCCCATGGTAATGATGTATAAGAAGGTTATGAGGAATATACTTGCTACTGACATGCTAATGACCTGCAGTCCTCCCATATCTGTCTCTCATATCTTTTTCTATCTTTCCTATAATCAGCTTCACATCCTCCACAGAAGACTGTTTGACTTCCTACCAGCCAGACCTGTACATTTTACCCTAAAATTAACTTCTCCAGCATCCAGAGAAAATGTTGCTCGTACATTATTAGAAATTTCTCCCACATAACCTCCTGCTTGACATATAGGGTAATAAATCATAGGATGGACGTGACAATAATATATTCACAGGCTAATTCATTTTTAGAAGCACCAAAAATGACACTATGACGTGTGTGCTGTCCTCTCACCTCCTTAACATAGTCAACTCCAGGCCGCAGCACCCTGAGAACAAGATACCCAGTAACGTACACAGCAAATCAACTGTGTAAAGTCAAGCTCTTTCAGAAGGAAGGAGAGACTAAGGCAGAATCTAATTTAACTATGAACTGGGCTATATGCATCCTTTTCCTAGGCATTTGGTTCCAAAACCAATCATATTTGTCAGCATTGAAAACCGTTTGAATCAGTATGCTGCTGCAAGCCTTTAGTCCCAGCATTCAGGAGGCAGAGGGAGGCAGAGCTTCTCAAGTCGCCAAGTTCCAGGCCAGCCAGAGCCATACCATGGGACTCTTTCAGTCTCAACTCCCAACATTGTTTGATCAACAATTCTTTTCATTCATCTGCACTCATTCAGAAAACTCACTCGAGGACATGATTTGTAAATTTTGTTCATTCAGTTTTCCTTAATTAGCACATCAAGTTTCCCTCCTTGTGCAAGTTCTGGGGCATCTCTGATGGGTTTACCATCTAATGTGGGCTATGCTTGCTTTGCTCTCTGTTTAGCCTTGCAGCCTGTGCCTGGTTGCTCTCTAGTGCAAGGGCTGATTTTCTGACTTTCTCTCCTTGTCACTACCTTATCTCAGTGCCTATACACACATGCAATAAATCCTTATCTAAAGATGGTACAGGGCTGGAGAAATGGCTCAGTGGTTAAGAGCACTGACTGTTCTTCTGAAGGTCCTGAGTTCAAATCCCAGCAACCACAAGGTGGCTCACAACCATCTGTAATGAGATCTGACTCCCTCTTCTGGAGTGTCTGAAGCTACAGTGTACTTGCATATAATAAATAAATAAATCTTTAAAAAAAAAAGATGATACAAATCAGAGAATTGATAAATGAATGATCAAAAGTTAGAATGTCAAGAGGGCCTGGCGTAAAGAGATGTTTTTATGCTCTCCTAAATCTAAGAGAAGAAAATAATTGCTTGGTTTAAGGGACAAAACTAATCTGGCTTTAATTTTTGTTTGTTTGTTTTAAGATTTATTTATTTATTTATTTTCTATGAGTACACTGTCACTCTCTTCAGACATACCAGAAGAGGGCATCAGATCGCATTGCAGATGGTTGTGAGCCATCATGTGGTTGCTAGGAATTGAACTCAGTACCTCTGGAAGATTGCTTCTCGGCCTTTTAGCTAAGATCAAGTGTAGTACCTCTGGAAGAGCAGTCCGTGCTCTTAACTGCTGAGCCATCTCTCCAACCCCTTTCATTTTGTTTTATATTTGAGGCTGGAGCAATGGCTTAGCAGTTCCAGGACTGGCATTCAGCTCCCATCAGTCCTGTCCCTTGGCTCGCACCTGCCTCGAGCTCTAGCTCCAGGAGACCCGACTTTCTCTTCTAGACTCCTTGGGCACTGCACTCACATGCATATACACAAATAAAATATGACATAAACATTTTTTTAAACTTGAAGGAATATGTCTTAGTCAGGGTTTGTATTCCTGCACAAAAATCATGACTAAGAAGCAAGTTGGGGAGGAAAGGGTTTATTCAGCTTACATTTCCACATTGAGGTTCATCACCAAAGGAAGTCAGGACTGGAACTCAAGCAGGTTAGGAAGCAGGAGCTGATGCAGAGGCCATGGAGGGATGTTTCTTACTGGCTTGCTTCCCCTGGCTTGCTCAGCTTGCTTTCTTACAGAAACCAGAACTACCAGCCCAGGGATGGCATCACCCACAATAGGCCCTCCCCCATTGATCACTAATTGAGAAAATGCCTTAAAGCTGGATCTCATGGAGGCATTTCCTCACCTGAAGCTGCCTCTCTGTGATAACTCCAGCCTGTGTCAAGTTGACACAGTCTACCATCCAGTATAGCGTATATCTATCATCTCTGTTTATTCTGAAGCAGAGGTATGACTTCTTGGGTATGAATAAGGAAACGAAAGAGCCATGATGCCTTTCCAATCAGGTGATATCCTCAACTGGACCAAAGACCGACCTCAGAGCAGAAAGAATATTCTGGTAGCGAATGGCTTTCTGGCTTGAGCTGCAGCCCCCATTCTTGTATGTCTAGGCTAAAGGCCTGTCCAGCAGACTTTCCACTTGCCAGTCTATGTACAAATGCCAGGGTCTTCAAACGGAAATGCATGTGAAAGTACAAAGGATGTAGGCTCACATTTACATATGGGCACACACATGCACATCTGATTGGTTCTTTGTCCCAGCAGCTCTAAGCACATCCCCAGAACCTTGTAAACCTTCTTGCCCTCACAATAGCCAGATGTGATTGTCCAAGTTTGGATTTGTTTTGTTGTTGTTTGCTTGTTTGTTTGTTTGTAATTGAGCCAGGGTCATATTGTGGATGCCTCTGGCTGGCCTGAAACTTACTATTTAGACTAGCCTGACTTAAACAAATTGAATTCTTCCTGCCTCTGCCCCTTGGATGCTGGGATTAAAGGTAAGCACTACCACATCTGGCTCAGGGTCACAGTTTGTGCTGCGTCATTCTGTTGTTAATCTGACATTAACCCCATCCTCTTCAAATATCTCCTGGGCCCCACACAAGAGAAACTCGGAGCCTCAGATCTGGAATCCATTTTGTTCTAGGTTTCCATCAGTCTGCCTACAAACTGATGGAAGCATCTGCATAAATCTAAGGAGGGGCAGGAAGGGGAAAGGGCCAGGGAGGGGGGATCTGGAAGGCTATTGCTTTCTGGAGACAGGAGCATGCCCTGGAGTTGGACTGACAGGAGGAACAAAGGAAGCTTTGCTTGGGTCTCTGTAAAACTCTATGGCAGATGCAGCCTCAGCGCTGCCTCCTGACCTGTGCTGCTAAAGTCATAACAGCAGTGCTGACCTGCATTGAAAACGTCCACACAGAGCTTGCTTTCTTTTCTTGTTGCTGTGATAAAATACCCGGACAAAAGCAGCCCTCTTGGCAGACAGTGAATTTTAGTTAGATGCACAAGATATAGCCGACATTGGTTGGCAGTTATTGCCTGGGACACTTGAGGTACCTGGTCAAGTTGTATCCCAAGTCAGAAAGAGAGGGATCAAAGCTTGTGTTCCATTCACTTTCTTTTTCAGGCCAAGATCCAATCCCAGGTGCAGCCATTTGAGGACAGGCCTTGCAACTTCAACTAATGTATCACCACCACCACCCCTCACTGGCAGGGCCAAGGGTTAAGTGTTCCTGACAGGCAGAGCTGGAGCCTTGGCAAATTGACATTAAAGACCATCACATACTGTTTCCTTGTTGGTCCAACCTTGAGTGAATCCTTGGCTGCTCCTCTGGAAAGGAAAGAATTGAACCTTCATTCTTTCCCAGCTTCTGGTGTTAGTAGGGCTACAACACTCTTCTGACATGGCCTATTAGTTTTGAACTCCATAAGTGAACACAGTCTTCTTCCAAGTCCTCATAACCCTGTTTTCAAGTCTTTAGGACATGTGACTCTTATCTAGAGGAAGAGTCCTTCTAAAGTCACCTCCCATTACACTCACATCCCCAACTCATCCTCCAGATGGAGACAAGAAAACACCTTCACAGAACAAAGGAAATAAGATGATTCTTTCACCATTACAAAGGTGCAAGCACTGATAAGGACACACTTTTATTCCTCGTACTCCTCTGGGTGCGCTGTTTATTTTTGCCTCATAGGGAGCCCACGATAGCTTAAAACCTAAACTCATTCTGCAGTAATCTGATAAACCTGACCTCACACAGAAGAAGAGGCCCTGGTCCACCCGGCCTCTGGATGGCCGTTCAGATTCACTCTCGGCACTGAGTTCAGCCATCAATTAACTTTTGTTGCTTCCCTGACTCAATCCTCATCTGCCGGTCTTAAGGCCTTTCCATGGCCTTTATTTCTGCATAGAATAGCTCAGGAAGTCTGTCCTCACCCTCATGCCCTTTGCCCCAGTCACTCCCATTCACTCAAGGAGTCTACCTTGAATGTCCTGCCTGATCGTACACCCATCTTAAATTTCTCCTTTGGAGCACATTGGTTAATTTAATTAACTTTAGCCCAAAGCTACCTCTGTACATGTTCAAAGTTAAAGCTAAAGGGTTTTTTTTTTTTTTTTACACAGTTAACTACTATCTGAATTGATATCTAAACAAGGACCTGAGTCTCAGATATTCACAAGCACTTAATCCTCAAATACAACAGACAGGGCTATATCCAACCAGACTGCCTCCACAACTCACTCCTTTTCTCTGGTTTTAATAATAACTTGCTCATATGGTTGGGGAAGAGATACTATGGACATATTTGGAACACACAGTTGGTAACTCCAGAAAGTCAAAGAAATCCCATCAAGATGTGGAAAACTAAATTTGCTGTAATCTTGTCTTTTAATTACATTACCTCTATAATTCACTAATTAAAAGTGTGTCTTTCGATGCTTCCAAACTGTGACTTCCTGTTACGCTTTCTCTGTATATCCTTAGTACCCGGCATGGTGTTCACCAAACAGGCCTTCAATATGCACGGAGCGAAAGAAAGAAATAGAGAACAGATGGCACGTAATGGATGGTTACAATTAAAATCCCTCCATTTCAGTGATACACCCTTTGAAACTAAAGCAAGTCTACTACAGGCTGGAGGGCAGGAGAGAAGTGGAGAGGAAACAGAGGAGGAGGAATACTGAAGGAAGAAGAAAAGGGAAGAAGTGGAGGTGGGGGAAGCTACCTCCAAAGAAGGCTAGAGATGTATTCTGTCTGGCAGAAAATTAGCGTAGTGGGTGGGTGAGCACCCTCATAGAAACAGGGGGAAGGGGGATAGGATAGGGAGTTTGTGGAGGGGAAACCAGGAAGGGGGATAACATTTGAAATGTAAATACATAAAATAACCAATAAAAATGAAAGAAAGAAAGATCTACTGATTCCTTTCCTTGCTCTCCAGCACCCTCCCAGAAGACAACATGATAACTTCCCCTAAGGGTGTGTGTGTGTGTGTGTGTGTGTGTAGGAGTTGATGTTGGTGCCTTTTTCATTAATTCAGAAGCAAAAGAAGCCTAGTACCACTTGGGTAAACCAAGTCGGGTCAAAGAAGTTCATGTGAAGGGAAATACAAGAGACTCCCTGTAGAGGACACTACTTTTCAGCTGAACACATGGATGGCAACTCCTAAGCCACACACACTGCTTCTTATGTGAATTCCAGAATATTGACAGCACGGAACTTCCACAATTAAGAAAGTTAAAAGACATTTGTATAAGGGACTGATGCACTCAGAACGGAAAGAAATTGTGTTTATGATTTTTAAATTATAGGAAAGGGGTCTGGAAGATGGCTCAACGGCAGAGCACTTGCTTGGCATCTGTGCAGTTCAGGGATCCAACCAAATATGGGAAACTTCATAGTCTATTGCAGAGAAGGAAACAATTTATCCAATCTGGCAATGTAAGAAAAGGGGCAGGAATCAGCTCAATGCAAAGCACCTACCAGCCTGCATGACACCCAAGATTTGATCTCTGGTATGTTTTTTCTTTCTTTCCTTCTTTCTTTTCTTCTTTCTTTCTTTCTTTCTTTCTTTCTTTCTTTCTTTCTTTCTTTCTTTCTTTCATTATCCAGGCATACCAGAATATCCCTGTAATCCCAGCAGTCCTACTCTAGGAATGGCTCAAAAATCTATATTATATAAAAATCTATGATTTATAAGTACTGGAAACTAAATCAGTCTTTAAGTAATTATAAAGCCCATTTTTCTGGTCCAAGCTGCTTGAATAAGCATATTAGAATGGGATGTCAGCACGTGACCCTTTTTCCATAATCACACCATGCCGCAATTCCCTGCAAGCACCGGCCTTGTTTTCCTCTATTGCGGAACTCTCTGTGCTGATCCAGGTTTTCAGATTCAAATGTCTACTGAGCATCTTCAGTTATATGGCTTGAATGTGCTTTACACTCAGTAGGTCTGCAACAGAATTCATAGTCTCATCATCTGGTTCCCTTAGAAGAGTGGGCTCCTTCTATTTTCACTAATGAATCATTATGGTTCCTAAAAGCTACATATTACATATAGTTGGGTATCTGTAGTGGTTAATCTTGACTGCCCTGAGAACAGCTAGGCAACTGTTAAGCCATGCCTCTGGGGTGTCATTGTTTCTAGCAAGTTCATAAGGGCTCTGCCTTAATGAGGGTTTAGTCTGCTGACAGACTCAGGTTGTGAGTAGACTGTGGGAAAGTGGAACCTGCATTTAAGTGAGTTGGGGAGGAGGCTACATCTAGCCCTGGTGCCTTTCAGTAACTGGGTCATTTTACTTCCTGCCTGCATGGCTTGGGCTGCTCTACCATGCCTTCCCACCTTCATGGACTGAAAGTACGGAGGGAGAATATCTTTCCTCTTTTGTTTTGTGAGATATTTCATCACAGTGACTTGGAAAGTAACTGCTACACTGTGGATGTGAAACCTGAGTGTCCTGTCTGTGTTATAAAGGTGCAAGCTGTGAACATAGAACCTGAGCATTGTGTCTGTCTGTGATCTACAGGTATAAACAACATAGTTTTATATGTGGACTGCATGTACATATGTGTACAAGCACATCACTAGTACTGATAGAGCACAGTAAATTACCGGAGGATACCATGGAGACCAGGTGATAAAGTGTGTCTCTCTTCACCCTGTGAATCCCAGGAATCCAGCTGAAGTCCCTGGGTTGGTGGCAGCTGTCCCCACCCAGTGAGCCATCTCTCTGTTCATATTAGCCCCATTTTATACAGAAGAAAACTGTATAAAGGTTTTGTAAGATCCCCCAAAAAACCGAGGGTGCCCCAGCACCCCACACCCTGGAAGGCGACACCCAAATCACTCGCCAGAAACGGTCTCGATGCAATAACATGAGGATTTCTTTATTCTAGAATTCTGGGTTCCACAGCTGTACACCGTGCAGGGTGAGAGGACTGTGGACCAAGAGTGCCGAATTGCAACAGCTTTTATAAGTTTACGACAAAACCCAAGAATCACAAACCAATCATTTCTGAGCATGGAGAGCCCGCGAAATGTGAGCCAATAGATTATACTACTCCATAGTTTTTAGGCCAATCAGTTTAAATTATCGCGCTCAGTGGACCAATTAGTTTCCTATTTTCTTGAATGTCTATATGTGTGAACTCCTCCTGCACAGGGATAATGGGGTAAGCAATTTACAGAAGCAAGATAAGCTTAGCCCATTTCCAGTTACCTTGTGGGGCCAGGATCACCTATTCAAGGCCTTTCTGCTAGCTCTAAACAAAGGGCGGGCTCTGGAATGTGACCTTTTACCTAGTTTCTAACAAAGCGAGATAGCATTTTAAACTTCTGACTTCTTGGGGTCATTAGAGTTAGGCTGTATTATTTTCTATCCTTTCAGTTTCAGACCTTTGGGCTAAGGCCTTCTATGTCTGCATAAAGCATCTACATCATTTCAGGCTTCTCATATCCTTTACTGAGTGTCCTCTCACCGTCTCAACCACTGTGTGCTACCATAATAATTCTGCAGGACCAAAAACAATATCAAGGCTTGACATTAGGTAGCTACTGCCAATATTTTAATATTTTTTAGATCAGTGAGAACGCAGCTGTATTTCTCCTTGCCAGGTCTGAGGAATACCATCCAAGAATTTTGATGGGATCTTTGAGACTTACAGGATTCCTTTATTATTTCATTTAATTCCACTTGAGAGGCCTTTTTTTTCCTGCTCGGTTGTGCAAAAATGTCCTATGATATATACCTGGCAATACACATTTCATAGCCTCCAGACTTCTAGGATGAAAGCCAGAGAGGCCTGAGTGAAATAATGCATGGTAATGAGAACATGACAAAAGCAGATGCGAGACACTTCCCAGGGATTTCTCCCTTCTAGCAGACAAAGAGCAGCCCTTGAGGGGCCGAAGCTGAGACTTTGTCTAAGGACAAAACCCTAGAATTCCTTATAAATGCCTCATGAGAGTCATATCCAGTTCTCTGGAAGGTCAGGGCACTAGGCTGTACTCTGTAGAATGAGAAAGACACACACACACACACACACACAAAAGCATCTGCCTCCATCTCTGGATGCTGGCCCCTGACACAGTCATACAATCCAAATTAACTGTGCAGGAACTAAATTGAATCAAGTTTTCCTGGAATCCAGCCAGACCATGTTAGCCTTCCCATCTGTAAAGTCTAAGCCTTCTAACAGTTGGATTTGGTTTAAGATAAGAATTCCCATCCCTCGCTCAGGGTGGGGAGCAGGTAGAACTGTGAGAGAGGAAAGAAAAGAGAAGGCGCAAGAATCAGAGACCCACCCACTCATTAGCATTAGAATCAGAGACCCACCCACTCATTAGCACACTCAGGAGCCCCATAAACACACTAATTTATACTCAGTCATGTGAGCTTTGTGCATGCTGCCTCCGTTCCTGGGAGTTCCTAGAAGCTTTGATCGGGTTCTTTTAAAAGGCTTTGTTTCTCAGGAGTCTTCCATCCCCTCTGCCTCTTGCAGTCTTTCTGCCTCCTCCTCCATAGCTGTCCCTGAGCCCGAAGGGGTGGGATTTGATGTGGCATCCCACTTAGGACTGAGTGTTCCAAGGTGTCATATCTATCTCCCTCTTTCTGTCTCCCTGTCTCTTTGTCTCTGTCTCTCTCTGTCTCTCTGTCTTTGTCTGTGTGTGTGTGTGTGTACATATATTTTATATATATAATTATATCATAAAATACACATTATGAAGCTTCTACTGTATTAGGTTTCACTACCCATTAAATAGCCCCACTTGCTCATCACATTCCAGCCCCTCCCCATCTGTGCTAGTCAGGGTTCTCTAGAGTCACAGAACTTATGGAATGTCTCTTTATATTGAGGGAATTTGTTGTGATGACTTACAGTTTGTAGTCCAACTAACCCAACAATGGTCAGCTCTGAGTGGGAAGTCAAAGAATCTAGTAGTTTCTCAGTCCCACAAGGCTAGTTGTTCCAGCTGGTCTTCTGTAGAAGTAGGTTCCAACAGATGTGCTGATAAGTAAATGCAAACAGGCAAAGAAAAGGGAATCTTCCTTCTTCCAAAGTCCTTATGTAGGTCTCCAACAGAAGGTGGCATCCAGATTAAAGGTGTGTACCACCACGCCTGGATCTGGGACTTGCTTTATCCCGGGTTGACCTTGAACTCAGAGATCTCCTTCCCTTAGTCTCCTGGGATTAAAGGCATGTACTATCCTGCCTGGGCCTAAGCTTTTCATAGCCACTATGCCTCAAGATCTCCATGCCAAGATCCAGGTCTTCTCTTGTGTCTTCCAGCCTCAAGAGCTGGACCACAGGTGAACCCTCCAATTCTAAATTGTAGTTCATTCCAGATATAGTCAAGTTGACAACCATGACTAGCCACTACTGAAGGGGCTTAAAAAAGAGAGGATGAGGGTTAAGGGAGTGTGGCACGGGGGTATGGGAGAAGGGTGTGCCCAGGCAGGCCTTTGTCCAGGCACCTCTTCTCCCTGAGGGACCACACACACAGAGGCATGGTATAGAATAGAGTTTATTCAGGGTAGAGGATGGGAGTTAGTGGTAGAGAAAGGCAGAGAGAGAGAGGGAGAGAGAGAGAGTAGAGAAGTGAAGTGGAGGCTGGCAATGACCACTTGGGGTGGGGGGGGAGGGAAGGGGAGGAGAGCCCAAGGGGCAGAGAGGTGAGAGTGGGATGGAAGAGAGCTAAGAGAGAGAGAGAGGAGGGACAAGTAGCCCCTTTTATAGTGGACCAGATCTATGGGGCAGGCCATACCTGGCTATTGCCAGGTAAGTGTGGGGTGGAGCTTAGACAGATACCAACAACTACACCATCCATCCATAACTATATATTCTATTTTCCTTTCCTAAGGAGATCTATGTGCTCACCTATAGTCCCTGTATTAGTTTGGGTTCTGTAGAATCACAGATCATATGGATAGTCTTTATATAGTTAGGGAATTTGTTGATGACTTACAGTCTATAGTCCAACTCCCCAACAATGATCAGCAGCAGCTGTGGATGGAAGTCCAAGGATCTAGCAGTTTCTCAGTCCCATGAAGCAAGCAGGCAAGGAAGAGTGAGAAAGAATCTTCCTTCTTCCAATGTTCTTATATATCTCCAGCAGAGGGTGTAGCCCAGATTAAAGGCATGTTCCTTCCTGCCTTTAATCCCAAATGTTCTTGAACTCAGAGATCTCCTTGTCTTAGCCACTATGCTTCAAGGTCTCCATGCCAAGATCCAGGTCAGAAACTTATCTCTGAGCCTCCAAATTAGGATCATAGGTGAGCCTTCCAATTCTAGACTGTAGTTCATTCCAGATATAGTCAAGTTGACAACCAGGAATAGCCACCACAATCCACCCCTTGTCAACTTGACACAAATGATATCTCATGTTCACATGAAACAATAACAAGATTGTGAATACGCCTAACATGATATAATTACTCCTCGTTCAATCGCAAATGCATTTGTAAATTTATAATGGAGAAATGTCCCTTGGGAACATTCTTTTAGTGTTTCAATACCAATTGATGTTAAAGGGATTGGAAGAAAGACAAATGTATCTTCAACAAAATAAGACAGAAGCATTCATATTACTTATAATCCTCGTTTCTGCAACTGGTTACATGGCCTTAGTTGGTATTTATAACTACCTTCTTCTGCTACCCATTCTGTATTTCCTTCACCTTCAGAAAGCACCTCAGCAGGTCTTGGCTCTTTTCCTGGAGGACTGACCCATACCTTCATTCCTGGTGGGTCTGTGTCCTTTGTCATCCTGCTTGGATTAGGCTGTTGTAGTTTCCCATTGACTTTAATCACAGGACATGGTAGTACTAAAAGACAGCCTAGGGGATCTCCTGCACTCCAGACATAATCCTGCTTACCTCCATTGTGGAGAGGCAATCCAATTTCCCCATGGTAATCTGGATCTATTACCCCTCCTAACACTGTTATTCCTTTCTTAGCCTGTTGGTTTAAGGGCATTAGAAGCCCAAAATGGCCAGGGGGAAGTCTGAGCTTCCAGTTCAATGGAATGTTTCTTGTGGCTCCTGGTAGGAGCACTCCCCTCTCTGGAACCAAAACTTCTAGGCCAGCAGAACCTAAATTATGGGGACAGGAAGCAAAAATTTTCCTAGAGGGTAACTAGGAATAATAGTGAGTGGAACAATTCCCTTTTCCACCCCTTGATTCCTGGACCAATGGTTCCTGGCTATGGGAGAAACTCTACCATATATTGAACGCTGATTCAAAGCATATACTGCCTTCTGAAGAACTCTGCCCCAGCCCTCCATGCTGTTGCCACCTAATTGGCACCGTAACTGTGTCTTCAAAAGGCCATCCCATCTTTCTATCAGACCAGCTGCTTCAGGATGATGGGGAACATGGTAAGACCAGTGAATTCCATAATCGTTGGCCCACTGTCACACTTCTCTGGCTGTGAAATGAGTTCCTTGGTCAGAAGTAATATTGTGTGGAATACCATGACGATAGATAAGGCATTCTGTGAGTCCACGGATGGTGGTTTTGGCAGAAGCTTTACTTGCAGGAAAAGCAAATCCATAACCAGAATAAGTATCTACTATAGTAAGAACAAAACGCTGTCCTTTCCACGGGGGAAGTGGTCCAATGTAGTGAACCTGCCACCAGGTTGCTGGCTGGTCACCTCGAGGAATGGTGCCATATCTGGGGCTCAGTGTTGGTTTCTGCTGTTGGCATATCTGGCATTCAGCAGCAGCTGTAGCCAGGTCAGCCTTGGTGAGTGGAAGTCCTTGTTGCTGAGCCCAAGCATAACCTCCATCTTGGCCACCATGGCCACTTTGTTCATGTGCCCACTGGGCAATAACTGGGATGGCTGGGGAAAGAGGCTGACTGTCCACAGAATGGGTCATCTTATCCACTTGATTACTGAACTCCTCCTCAGCTGAAGTCACCTTTTGGTGAGCATTTACATGGGACACAAATATCTTCACATCCTTTGCCCATTTGGAGAGATCTATCCACATACTTCTTCCCCAGATGTCTTTCTCACCAATTTTCCAATTGTGATCTTTCCATGTCCCAGACCATCCAGCCAGTCCATTGGCTACAGCCCGTGAGTCAGTGAACAATCGTACATCTGGCCATTTCTTCTTCCAAATAAACTGTAATACCATGTGTACTGCCCAAAGTTCTGCCCACTGTGAAGATTTTCCTTCACCTGCATCTTTCAGGCTTGTCCCAGAAAGGGGTTGTAATGCTGCAGCTGTCCACTTCTGGGTGGTGCCTGCATAACGTACAGAGCCATCAGTAAACCAGGAACTAGTCTTCTCTTCTTCAGTCAACTGGTCATAGGGAACACCCCATGAGGCTATAGGCGCATGCTTGGCAGCAGATGGCATTGTAACAGGAGTAGAAACCATAGGCATCTGAGCAACATTTTCATGTAACTTACTTGTGCCTTGAGGACCTGCTCTGGCCCGATCACGTATATACCACTTCCATTTGATAATAGACTGCTGTTGTGCATGCCCTACTTTATGACTTGGAGGGTCTGATAACACCCAGCTCATGATGGGCAGTTCAGGTCACATAGTAACTTGGTGTCCTATTGTCAAACGTTCAGTTTCCACTAAGGCCCAATAGCAGGCCAAGAGCTGTTTTTCAAAGGGAGAGTAGTTGTCTGCAGATGACAGTAGAGCTTTGCTCCAAAATCCCAAAGGTCCCTTCTGTGATTCACCTACAGGGGCCTGCCAGAGGCTCCAAACAGCATCTCTATCTGCCACTGACACATAAAGTACCATTGGGTCTGCTGGATCATATGGTCCAAGTGGTAGTGCAGCCTGCACAGCAGCCTGGACCTGTTGAAAAGCCTTCTCCTGTTCTGGGCCCCACACAAAGCTAGCAGCTTTCCCAGTCACTCGGTAAATAGGCCTGAGTAACACACCTAAGTGAGGAATGTGCTGTCTCCAGAATCCAAATAGACCCACTAAATGTTGGGCTTCTTTCTTGGTGGTGGGAGGGGCCAGGTGCAATAACTTATCTTTCACCTTAGAAGGAATATCTCTGCATGCCCCACACCACTGTACTCCTAAGAATTTCACTGAAGTAGATGGTCCTTGAATCTTGGTTGGATTTATTTCCCATCCTCTGATATGCATATGTGTTACCAATGAATCCAAAGTGGTTGCTACTTCCTGCTCACTTGGTCCAATCAGCATAATATCATCAATATAGTGCACCAATGTGATATTTTGTGGAAGAGACAAATGATCAAGGTCCCTTCTAACTAAGTTATGACACAGGGCAGGAGAGTTAATATATCCTTGAGGCAAAACTGTAAAGGTATACTGCTGGCCTTGCCAACTGAAAGCAAATTGCTTATGGTGGTCCTTATGGACAGGTACTGAGAAGACGGCATTTGCTAGGTCAATAGCTGCATACCAGGTTCCAGGAGATATGTTAATTTGCTCAAGTAACGAAACTACATCTGGTACAGCAGCTGCAATTGGAGTTACTACCTGATTTAATTTTCAATAGTCAACTGTCATCCTCCATGATCCATCTGTCTTCTGCACTGGCCAGATGGGAGAGTTAAAGGGAGATGTGGTGGGAACCACCACCCCTGCATCTTTCAAGTCCTTGATTGTGGCAGTAATTTCTGCAATTCCTCCAGGAATACAATATTGTTTTTGATTCACTATTTTCTTTGGCAGAGGCAACTCTAAAGGCTTCCATTTTGCCTTTCCAACCATAATGGCCCTCACTCCACAGGTTAGAGAACCAATATGAGAATTCTGCCAATTTCTGAGTATATCTATCCCAATTATACATTCTGGAACTGGGGAAATGACCACAGGACGTGTTCGGGGACCCACTGGACCTACTGTGAGTCGCACATCAGTCAAAACTCCTTTAATCGCCTGTCCTCCATAAGCCCCTATTCTAACTGGAGGGCCACAATGTTTTTTGGGATCTCCTGGGATCAGTATCAATTCAGAACCAGTATCCAATAGCCCCCGGAAAGTCTGATTATTTCCTTTCCCCCAGTGTACAATTACCCTTGTAAAAGGCCATAGGTCCCTCTGGGAAAGAATTGGAGAAAGACTAACAGCAAAACTTTTAGGTATCTTATCAAGATCCTTCCTCAGGGGAACCCGGCCACCCCTTCATTCAGGGGTTCAGGATCTGTAAACTGGCTCAAGTCTGGAAATTGATTCACTGGCCGAGATTGCCTTTAGCCATGATCCAATGCAGCCTTCCTATCATTTGTTTGAGGATTTTTCTGCTTATACAAATCAAACAGGTATGCAGTAGGTTTCCTATGTATTTCATCCCTGGAAACACCATGATCGATTAGCCAGCACCAAAGGTCCAAACAAGTCATACCATTATAAATTCCACCTCTCTGCCCATTACGGGGTATGTCATTATAAACATTGTTTTGTCTACACTGTCCATTATAATAACTACGATCACCTTGTCTCTGGCGATTCAATGCTGCCACCTGGCCCTTGTTAACTTGTGGCCCAATTAAACCCAGTGAATTTAATTCATCTAATTGAGCAGCAGCATCTCCAACCCTAAGGTCTGGCACAAGGAAAAGGGCAAGAACAAAACTCTTTAAATGTGCTGGTGCCCATCCCACCAGTTTGCATCTTATAGGACTGGTGAAGGGCATATCTTCTGGACCTTCCCACTGTGGAGGACTAGGTTTTATACAACGTATCGACTCTAGCCTTGCAATTTCCCTAAGCCTTAAAATCCCTTCATCAACACTAAGCCAAGGGATATCAGGCATCTCCAACTCCTTTTCAGTAGGCCATCTTTTGATAAATACTTCAGTCAACCAACCAAACAAACTTTTGACACCTTTTTGAACTGTGCGAGCTTCCATATTAAACCTAGAATCTCCACTCAGAGGGCCCATGCCAATAAACTCAGCCAGCTCTAGTTTTATGTTCCTTCCACCATTATCCCACACCCTTAAAATCCATTCCCACGCATATTCCCCAGACTTCTGCTTGAATGAATTAGCAAACTCATTAAGTTCCTTATTAGTATAGTGTATTTCCTCATGGACTACACTTTCTACCTCCCCTTTAGGGGCCTGCTTTGCCTTGAGTCTGGTTATAGGTCTAGAAGAAACTATTGGTGGGCCCTGAGAAACATCAATATTGTCAGCAAAAGTCACTGCTGGATTATCAGGCTTTGAGGGATTAATTTCCTCAGGTTGAGAAGGCATTATTTCAAGGTGTGGGGCTGAGGGTACTACTTCTTCAGGTGGAACAAATTCTTGAAAATCTGAAGATTCAAAATTCTCAATTTCAACAGGGTTTTCCCACACATCCCCATTCCAAGTTATAGGATCTCATTCTTTGCCAATTAATGCCCTTACTTTAACTGCTGACACCTTCTGAGGTCGAGACTTAAATTTTCGCTGTAATTCAGCCAACCTTATAATGAGGGCTTCAGTTTGATTTTCTGCTACTTGAGCTCTATGGCTGCTAGAGAGTAGATTCTCTTCAAGGGCACACTTAGCAACTTTTAGATTTTTTACTTGAGTCTGGAGCTCTTCGATTTTATCACACAACTCCTTCCTTTCCTTCATTGTTTTTTCCCCGAGATGCTAAGAGCAACCAGCCAGCAAAATCATTTTCTGATTTTTTTTCCCCAACTTGGAGAAAGTATTGTATACCACCGAATCACCTAATTCATCAAGATAATCAAAGGCATTAGCTTCTTTAAGCTTGAGATATAGTTTCATCCACGGGTCTTCAATATTCTCTGAGCTCCCAGGAGGGAGAGAATCTGGAGAAGTTTCAGTAGTTGAAGGTGCTAATGGATCAACCAACCAACTCCAAAAATTTGAAACATTCATCCTTATACTTCTGCTCCTCTAGAACCACTCCCGGTACCAACTTCTGTATTAGTTTGGGTTCTCTAGAGTCACTGAACATATGGATAGTCTTTATATAGTTAGGGAATTTGTTGATGACTTACAGTCTATAGTCCAACTCCCCCACAATGATCAGCAGCAGCTGTGGATGGAAGTCCAAGGATCAAGCAGTTTCTCAGTCCCACAAAGCAAGCAAGCAAGGAAGAGTGAGAGAGAATCTTCCTTCTTCCAATGTCCTTATATATCTCCAGTAGAGGGTGTAGCCCAGATTAAAGGTTGTAGGTCTCCAACAGAGGGTGTAGCCCAGATTATTGGCCTGTGGGTCTCCAGCAGAGGGTGTGGCCCAGATTAAAGGTGCATGCCTCCCTGTCTTTAATCCCAAATGTTCTTGAACTCGGAGATCTCCTTGTCTTAACCACTATACTTCAAGGTCTCCATGCCAAGATCCAGGTCAGAAACTTATATCTCTGAGCCTCCAAATTAGGATCATAGGTAAGCCTTCCAATTTTAGACTGTAGTTCATTCCAGATATAGTCAAGTTGACAACCAGGAATAGCCACCACAGTCCATTACTCTGTACATAGCCTCTAAGGTTTGTACTGTAGTTGTATGATTTATATGGCTATAGATTGCAGCTTGGTTCTTATTAAACAAATAATATCTACATAAAGTAAATACATACCATATTTGTCTTTCTGGGTCTGGGACACCTCACTCAGAATGGTTTTGTTTGTTTGTTTTCTAGTTCCATCCATTTGTCTGTGACGATCATGATTTTATTTTTTAACAGCTGCATGAGACTCCATTGTGTAAATTACCACATTTACCTCATCCATCTTTAATCTAGGCTCTTTCTAGTTTCTGGCTGTTATGAATAGAGGAGCAATGAGCATCAATGGAGCACGTGTCTCTGTGATAGGATGAAGGATCCTTAGGGCACATGTCCAACAGTGCTACCTTAAGGTAGACTGGTGCTCATCTTCCTGAGGAAGTGCCAAGTGATTTCCGCAGTGGCTGTACAAGTCCGCACTCCCAGTAGCAGTGGAGGGGCATTACCTTACTCCCCATCCTCACCAGCCCAAGCTGTGGAGCTCTGGCTTCTTTTATTGTTCTTGGCCATTCTGGTGGGTTTAAGATGAAATCTCAAAGTAGTTTGTTTTGCATTTCCCTGATACCTAAGGAAGTTGAACATTTCTTTATTTGAAGAATACACTCAGCCATTTCAGTTTCCTCTGTTGAAAATTCTGTTTAGATCTTTACCCCATTTTTAATTGGGTTATTTGTTTTCTTGATACAGAAGGGTTTTTTTTTTTTTTAGGTCTTTATATATTTTGTGTATATATTGATCAAGGGTCATTTCTTTTTCTTCATATCCTGACATGGTTTTTTATTTTATTTTTATTTTTCTCCAAAATAATATTTTTATTATTTGAGAATTACATACAATGCACCACAATCACATTCACTTCCTATTCCTCCCAGGTCCACCCTCCTACCCTTGCACACCTGAAATTAAACCAAATTCAGTTTGTGTTGCCCATATACTCGCTGGAGCATGGTCAAAATCCCAGTGGTCAGCCCCTTAAAGAAAACTGAGTCCTTCCCCACCCCACCCCTTGCAGAAGCCACCAAATGTGGAGAGCTACACTTCAGCATCTTTATCACAATTTTTGAGGGCGCCCTTCAAAAACTCCATGTCTGGACTGTTTCTTTTTGGAGGGGGAGAGAATTAGGAGAGGTTGTCACAGAAACCTTCGATATCTCCTATTCTCAAATTTGAGTCGGCAGTTATTGATTCCACTACAAAAGAGGGTTCCCTGCCCAATAGCAACTAGCAGGGTGGCAGTACAGATCATGGATGTCTTTTGAGGAGGCTTAACCCTGAAAACCAAACATTCTTCACCTCAGATACCTTGCTATTGCTCAGATTGGGCCGTGTGTCTGGGGCAGTATGGTGGGAACTTCCGGCTGCTGTACACCACCCCAACTGCCAGTACCTCTGGTTATGACCATCATGTTTGGTTTGCAGGCCTCTTCATGACCCTGTATTTGAGGACCTGCAGGGACAAGCTCCTTTGTCCACTACGGCTGTGCCCCCTATCTGCTGCTACTGCTGCTACTTGTCAAGTTTGTTATATGTGTTATATATTGGTCCTCTATCAGATGCCCAGCTGGTAAAAATCTATTTCCGTTTTGTAGGATGGCGATTTGCCCTTTGCCATGTAGAAGCTTCTCAGTTTCTTGAAGTCCCACTTATTAAATGTTGGTCTCACTGCCTGTGCTAACAGTGTTTTGTTCAGAAAGTCCTTTCCTG
The DNA here is from genome assembly GCF_947179515.1 of Apodemus sylvaticus. Taxonomy (NCBI): domain Eukaryota; kingdom Metazoa; phylum Chordata; class Mammalia; order Rodentia; family Muridae; genus Apodemus; species Apodemus sylvaticus. The sequence continues at coordinate 113,626,324 of NC_067475.1, read as the reverse complement.
TGCCAATAAGTTCAAGGCAATTCCCCACCTTGTCTTCTATCAGGTTCAGTGTATCTGGTCTTTTGTTAAGGCCTTGATCGATTTGGAGCTGAGTTTTGTGTGGACCTATTTGCTATCTTCTATACATACATCCAGTTTGACCAGCACCTTTTGTTGCAGATATTGCCGTTTTCTTCGTGTGTATTTCTGGCTTATTGCTAAAAAACCAGATGTCCATAGGTGCATATGTTTATATCTGGTGCTCCAGTTCAACTGCATTGATCAATGTGTCTGTTCTATATAAATACAACGCTGCCTTTATTAGTATAGCTCTGCAGTGCAACTTGAAATCAGGGATAGTGATGCCTATTGCTGTTCTTTTATTTTTTATCTATCCTTTTTTGTATTTCTATATGAAGCCAAAATTTGTGTTTCGAGATTTGCAACAAACTATGTTGAAATTTTGATAGGGATTGCATTGAATCTGTTTATTATCTTTGGAAGAATGGCCATTTTCATTATTTTCATCCTGCCTATCCAAGAGCATGGGAGATCTTTCCATCTTCTGATATCTTTTTCAATTTTCTTCTTCTGTTTCTTAATATTTTTATCATATAAGTCTTTCACTTGTTTGGATAGAGTTACTTCGATAATTATATATTTTAAGGCTATTGTGAAAGGTGCCATCTCTTTGATTCATGTCTGTTTGTCACTTGCATATAGGAGAGCTGCTTATTTTTATGGGTTAATTTTGTATTCAGGTACTCTGCTTAAATTATTCAATCAGATCTAGAAGTTTTAGGGTCACTTACGTATACTATCATGTCATCTGCAAATAAGGATACTTTGACTTCTTCCTTTCCAATATGCATCCTTTGGGCTGCTTCAGTTATCTTAATGCCCTGGCAAAGACATCAAGCACTCTATTGGATAGGTATTGACATGTGAAGAACTCTCCATTGCTCTGCTTTTCATGAAATTGTTTCTCTTCACTTAAATTGATGTTGACTATGGGCTTGCTATGAAGTATCCTTAGTATGTTGAGGTATGTTCCTGTATCCCTAATATTTCCAGAACTTTTGTCAGGAAGAGGTATTGGATTTTTGCCAAAGGCTTTTTTTTTTTTTTTTTTTTTGCGTCTAATGAAATGACCATGAGATTTTTGTCTTTCAGTTTGTTTATATGGTGGATTACATTTATCTATAAATGTATGCTGAACTATCCCTGCATCTCTGGGGTGAGGCCTACTTGATCACAGTGGATGGTCTTTTTATGTGTTCTTGGACTCAGTTTGCAAATATTTTATTGAGAATTTTTGCATTTATATTCATAAGGGAAGTTGATCTGCATTTCTCTTTCTTTGATGAATCTTTATGTGGTTTGCATGTCCATGTAACTGTGGCCTTATATAAAACAAATTTGGAAATATTCACTCTGTTTCTGTTTCGGTTTCATAGAATAATTTAAGGAGTATTGAAATTAACTCTTCTCTGAAAATCTGGTATAATTCTGTACTAAAGCCATTTAGCCCTGGACTTTTTGTTTGTTTTATCAGTAGGAGACTTTTAATTCCCGTTTCTATTTCATTTGGTGCTACAGGTGTGTTTAAATTTTTCATCTGATCTTGTTTTAACTTTGGAAGGTAGTATATATTGAGAAAATTGTCCTTTTCTTTTAGATTTTCCAATTTGGTGGGGTACATGTGGAAATTTATTATTATTATTATTATTATTATTATTATTTTGCTTTGATTTAGGGATATTTGCTTTGATTTGGTTTGGGTTTGGTTTTTAAAATGTTCTTTTGATTCTCTGGATTCCTTTGGTGTCTGTTATATCCCCTTTTTTCATTTCTAATTTTGTTAATTTCAGAGTTCTTTCTTTGCCTTTTAGTTAACTGGATAAGGGTTTATCAATCAACTGATTTTTCCTCAAAGAACAACTTTTTGTTTCATTGGTTCTTTTTACTGTTTTTGTATTTATTTGAATCTTGTTTATTGATTTCAGTCCCGAGCCTGATTATTTCTTGCCATCTACACTGTGTGTGTGTGTGTGTGTGTGTTTCTTTTTGGTCTATAGCTTTCAGGTGTGCTGTTGTGTTACTAGTATGAGATATCTCCAATTGTTTAATGCAGACATTTAGTGCTATGGCTTTGCCTCTCAGAGTTATATTTATTGTGCTTTATAGGTTGGGTGTATTGTATATTCATTTTAATTCAATTTTAGAATGTATTCAGTTTCTTCTAATTTCTGTCTTGGCCCATTTTTTTATTCAGGAGTTGTTCAGTTTCCATTTGTGAGTTTTTTGTTTCATTTCTGTTGTTAATATCAGCTATTAGTCCCTTGGTGGTCTTCGAGGATGCAGGGTGTTATTTCAATTATCTTGTATCTGTTGAGACTTGTTTTGTGTCTGAGTATGTGATCAGTTTGGGAGAAAGTTTCAAGTTGTGCTGAGAAAAAGGTATATTCTTTTGTAATAAAATATTTTGTAAACATCTGTTAGGTCCATTTGGTTTATAATGTCAGTAGCTCTGGCATTTCTCTTTTTAGTTATTGTCTGGGTGTTGGGTCTGTTGGCCAGAGTGTGGTATTGAAGTGCCCCACAATTAGTGTGTGAGGGTCAACATGTGATTTAAGCTGTGGCAGTGTTTCCTTTAAGATCTTGGTCCCCTGTGCTTGGTGTGTTGATGTTAAGAATTATAACGTCCTCTTGGCAGATTTTTCCTCTGAGTATGTAGTGTTCACCTCTGTGTCTTCTGGTTAGTTTTGGTTTAACATCTTTTTTTTCCAGATATTAAAATGGCTATATCCCAGCTTGCTTCCTAGGTCTATTTACTTGGATTGTCTTTTTCCTTCTTTTTCTCTTGAGATGATGTCTACCTTTGATGTTAAGGTTTGTTTCTTGGATGCATACAAGAGCTCCTGCTTCCCAGGCCCTGACCCTTCTGATCTCAAAGTGCCCAAGACCTCACTTTGCCTTAGTTACCTCTAAATGCTATTAGCATACAAACCTGGAGAGTAGGTCTCTGACTTACAACATGTGGAGAACACATCAGAATTCCAGCTCCTTCTTTATGACAATAGGTAGTGATGTACACTGCTTTCTGGGCTCCTGAACTTAGCGGGAACAGGACTATGTCCCATCTTCCAGTGCCGGCCGGCATCTGTGCTCTTGATAGCTGTTCCAAATACCTTTATCAAGCCCTTCAAAATGAAAAGTACTCACTTAAAACATCTAAAAGTTCCAGAAAATGTTACAAAGATCTGTGGATTGTGTTAAAAAATGGAGTAAAATCACCATGTTTTGACAGCAAGAACTCAGGCAGTGCGGAATGTTTGATGTGTCTAGGCTACACATGGTAGGTAGCCAAGGATGTGGCATAGAAAGGGAATGTGAAGAGGCCATCACCAGCCCTGGGTAGACGCAGGGTCAGCTCTGCCTGGTATGGGGTCCAGTTTTCTTGTAAAGCACTCGAGGATATTTTAATAAACCAAGTTATTATAACCAAGAAAATTAGTTATGGAAATAGTCAAGCTGCATTTTCTTGAATGCAGACAGACTGGACTCCACTTGTGGAAAAGAATCCAGACAGATATTGGTTACCTGAACTGTCTTAAAACTGATGTATTGCAAGCAATGTTTCAAAGTGTGTATAACCGGGATGTGCCACAACTCAGATCCTCCTGAGGAAACCATGAGGACAAAACCAGGACTCACAGAAGTGACTCAGATGTTTGCCAGTGACACCACAGCTGAAATACAGAATAAAAGAATGAGTAAGCATACAGACTAAACTCTGCAAGTTTTTAAAGAATATTCAACATAGAGAACCTAAGGGCTACTACAGAAGCATATGGCATAAACATCACAGCCCAGTCAGGGCACACAAAGTTAGAAAAAGTTGTTAAAGATGCTATGTAATACAGACTACTTCTGAAGGTGACCCTCAACGGACAAAAGATCCTAAAGGACAAAAGGATACTCTACTGGCTGGTTTTGTGTGTCAACTTGACACAGGCTGGAGCTATCACAGAGAAAGGAGCTTCAGTTGGGGAAGTGCCTCCATGAGATCCAGCTGTGGGGCATTTTCTCAATTAGTGATCAAGGGGGGAGGGCCCCTTGTGGGTGATGCCATCCCTGGGCTGGTAGTCTTGGGTTCTATAAGAGAGCAGGCTGAGCAAACCAGGGGAAGCAAGACAGTAAGAAACATCCCACCATGGCTCCTGCTTCCTGACCTGCTTTGGTAATAAACAGCAATTTGGAAATGTAAGCTGAATAAACCCTTTCCTCTCCAACTTGCTTATTGGTCATGATGTTTGTGCAGGAATAGAAACTCTGACTAAGACAGAACCTATGACAGTTTCTTCGTTTTTTGTTTGTTTGTTTGTTTGGTTGGTTGGTTGGTTGGTTGGTTTTCTCCAGACAGGGTTTCTCTCTATAGCCCTGGCTGTCCTGGAACTCACTCTGTAGACCAGGATGGCCTCGAACTCAGAAATCCGCCTGTCTCTGCCTCCCAAGCGCTGGGATTAAAGGCATGCACCACCACTGCCCAGCCCTATGACAGTTTCAAAGCAAACAGTCATGGCAGACAAGGTTTGAAGCAATGGCTCTCAATTACTCTGGTGAGTTGATGGTTAGAGATCTGTATTCCAAGAAAACATGGATGCTTACATCAAAGACTAAGCTACAAATGAAGACAATCCCACATGATTAAGGCAATAAAATTGCCCTGTATGGAATAGCATTTTCCAAACCCTAAGAACAGATTACAGTTCAATGAGAGTTTGCCCAACAGCATCTGGTTTTTGGTTTGGTATCTAGCACATTTGAAAATACAAATGAGCCCAAGCCCCAACGAACACAAGAGCTTTGGAAGATAACAATGTGTCAACAACTGTAGCAAAAGAACCCCTGTGGCCCTGGATGTTGCTAGTTGGGGAGGCTCTGTGTGTTTCAGAATGGGAGTGGGGGTGGTTCAGTAAATGGGAACTCTCTTTTCTGCTCAATATTGATACAGATTAAACCCTTTTCTTAAAAAATAAAGTTTTTAAATAGAAGGATCACAGCTCAGTAGATCAAGGTTGACTGATCCAGAGGTCCCAAAATAACATCTTAAAGACAACAAGGCAACATTCACAGCTCTATTCTGCCATGTTTTCTCCAGGTGCTGCAACTGGCCCAGAGTACTCACCCACACATTCTCAGTTGTCTTCCCTGAGCTGTCCGCTTTCAGAAACACACAATGCACGTATCTTTTGCTTTGTTTTGTTTTGTTTTGTTTTTCCAGACCGGATTTCTCTGTGTAACCCTGAGCGTCTTGCAGCTCACTCTATAGACCAGGCTGGCCTCCAACTCAAACATCACCTGACTCTGCCCCCGAGTGCTGGGATTAAAAGCATGTGCCACCACCACCCAGCTTACATCTTTTAAAGAGAAAGATTTACAAAGTAGAGTTGGGCACATTACTTATCTAATATGATTTTTAGCTGTATATATCTGTAATGCTGGTACTCAGGAGGCTGAGACAGGAATTTAAGGCCAGCTTCTGCCTGGTAGCAAGACCCTGAAGGCCCATACTCAAAAATTTTTGTTACAGAGTTAACAGCTGTTTACTTTTAAATATTAATTAATAAATATCTCCCTTTTAATAAATAGCATAACAGGCACTATTTTTGACCACTGTAGGCAAAGTTCAAAGCTGTTTGATGGAAGTTTAAAACTGTGTGATGGATGCATGAATGAGTATTACATTGGTATCTGCCTTTGTATCTATCTTTGTATCTGTTTAACCTTGTCCTTGATGGAAAGATTTCTTTTTTGTTGTTTTGTGTTTTTGTTTTGCTTTTGTTTTTTTTTCAAACAGGTCTTTTCTGTATAGCCCTGGCTGTCCTGGAACTCACTCTGTAGACCAGGCTGGCCTTGAACTCAGAAATCTGCCTGCCTCTGCCTCCCAAGTGCTGGGATTACAGGCGTGTGCCACCACAGCCCAGCCAATGGAAAAATTCTTAAAGTTTCAACTAAAAAGTGAATGAATCTTTGACATCTATAGGCAGTTGCAAGTTACCTGCTGGAATATACCCAAATCCTTGAAGCCTCAAGTCCTTTGTACAAACTACCATAGTACTTTCATAGACAAATCCTCCTGTATATTTTAGGTGTGTCTACTTTACAAATGAGGCACATGTACCCCAGGATAGCTACAAAAGTGACACAACACAAAATCAAAAATTCACTTAAAGCATTATGAGCCTTAGGTTTTGGGCTTTGTTTGTTTAAAGGGGGATTATTTATTGTGATGATTTTTTTTTTGTAACGTGATTAGATGGTTCTCACGTGTCTTCAAAGGTCAATACTTGTTACAGTGTCAACAGCTAATGCCTCCTTGCAAAGTAAATATCATCTGTTATGTCACTTAAGGAATAAGGATGATGAATGCTTTTATGCTGTTGCTGAATGTGTCAAAACCATGGAAGGCCAGCTGTGTCTGCTCATGCAGCAAGACTCCTAACAGGGAAACTGCTATCCTATGTTAGTATAGTCAGAGAAAATCAGTTCTGTGTTTTAGATGCCTTATCCTGCTCTTTGCTATGAAGAGACACATGACCAAGGCAACTCTTATGAAAGAAAACATTTCATTGAGGGCTGGCTTACAGTTTCAGAGGTGAAGTCCATTGTCACCATGGCAGGGAGCCTGAAGGCAGACATAGTGTTGGAACAGGACAGGAGCAGAGAGTTACATTCTGATCTGCATGCAGAGAGAGAAGCTAGGCCTAGCATGGGCTTTTGAAACCTCCAAGCCCACCCTCACTGATACACTTCTTCCAATAAGGCCACACCTACTGCAGTAAGGCCACACCTCCTAATCCTTCTAACCCTTTCAAATAGTGCTACTCCCTGGTGACAAGGCACTCACAACTGTGAGCCACTAGGCAGTGGTGGCGCAGCACTCCTTTAATCCCAGCACTTGGGAGGCAGAGGCAGGCAGATTTCTGAGTTCGAGGCCAGCCTAGTCTACAGAGTGAGTTCCAGGACAGCCAAGGCTACACAGAGAAATCCTGTCTCGAAAACCAAAACAAAAAAACAAAAACAAACAAACAAACAAAAAACCTGTGAGTCTATGGGGTCCATTCTTATATAATCAAACCATCGTAGGTACCCAAACTTAGGATAGTACTTAATAACATGAGTTCTGAGTTCCCACTGCCTTGGGCTGGTTTTATCCAGTTTTCAGCTGCTTTAACTTTGTGAAAGATTTTTGGTTCTTGTTTTATTCTGGTTACAAGCAATCTCTCTACTAAGAAGTGGCAGTGGTACCATAAGAAGATCATTGTGAGAATTGAGCAACAAAAACGTACAAAATCATATCTCAGAGTCTGGCTTGATATAAATGTCCAATAAACACAAGTTATTGACAAAACCCCAAAGCTCTTCACTGTTCCTCTAATGTTAAAGAGGCAGGAAAGCCAGCAGCGGGGTGTAATCTACAGACCAGGGGAAACTGAGGATTCACAGCTTGGAAACAAAGTCATTTCTTAATTCTAGTGGATTTAAATATTTACAGTCTGTGGTAGTTAATGCCCATTGTGAACTTGACAAGATTAAGAAGTCTCTAGTGGGGTTGTGAAGAACACCTCCAGATGTGTCTACAAGGGCAGTTCCAGAGACAACTCAGTCACAGGGCAATGACACAGTGAACGGATCCTTCCCTTGAGGGATCATAATAGGACAGTTTTACTGGAGGCTGAGTAAGAGGTGCGACCTTGATGAAGGAAGGAGGTGGAGGGAGGCCTTCTTACGCCATGCCATGCCCCTCCCCCACTCTGTCCTATGTCCTCCTCCTCTGTTTCACTGTGATGGACTCACACAACAGTGACACAAGGACAAAACTTTCCTCTAGTAAGATGAGCTGTCACAGTGACAATGAGACCTTTATGTAATTTCGGAAGAATAGACACACAGTGTATGTGCTTGGTATCCACAGAGGAAATTCAAAACTGTAGTATTGTCCTTTAACCCTGACAAAATAATACAACGAGGGCCAGCAGGATGGCTTAACTGGTAAAGGCAGCCTGTGCCAAGTCTGACAACCCGAGTTCAAGCCCCAAGATCACAAGGCAAAAGAGGAGCATCAACTCTCAAGAATTGTGCCTTTAGGCTGGATGTGGTGGCACACACCTTTGGTGCTAGCGCAGAGGAGACAGGTAGGCAGATTTCCATGAGTTCGGGGCCAGCGCGGAGTAGACAGGTAGGCAGATTTCCATGAGTTCGGGGCCAGTCAGTCTATAGTGAGTTCCAGACCATGCAGAGATTTGTAGATAGACCCTTTCTCAAAAAAAATCAAAAGAACAACAACAAAAAAAAAACCCCAAAAAACAGAGTTGTACATAGGTACACATACACAAACAACACACACACACACACACACACACAAAGATAAATTTTATTTAATCCCAGCACTTGGGAGGCAAAGGTAGGCGGATTTCTGAGTTCAAGGCCAGCCTGGTCTACAAAGTAAGTTCCAGGACAACCAGGGCTACACAGAGAAACCCTATCTAGAAAAAAAAAAAAAAGAAAGAAAGAAAGAAAAAAGAAAGAAAGAAAGAAAAAGATAAATTTTTAAATTTTTAAAATAATATAAATACAGGATATATTATATGTAATATATAAATAATAAAATATAGAATATAAAAAACAATTAATATAGAGAAAATTTGTCATCAGAGCAATCAGTTTTAAGTCAGCCCTGGCTCTCACCTCCTTCTATACCTTCTATACCAATCTCAGCTTAGAGTCCTAGGTCCATTGCTTTTCCCACAGAACTAAAACTTTAAGTTCCCCAGGCTGCTCGGCTTCCTTCCCCAGCTAGCAACATAGTTGCTTATCTGGCAATACCAACAGGTGTGTCTTTTATGCTGCAGTCCTCTCCCAGTCCTCTCCCAGCCGTGGGAAGACTTCCCTCTCTGGGAGGGAAGCTGTGGTTGCCATGGACACAGAATGCCCCAGAAAACTTCTGAACAAATCTAATGTGGGAATTGTGTGCACAATGAAGACATGTATCTAGCATGCCTGCAACCCCAATACTCAGGAAACTGAGGCAGGAGGATCCTGAGTGAAAAGCCAGTCTAGCCTACCTAGTAGGATCTTGTCTCAGAACAAAAAAAGGAAGGAAGGAAGGAAGGAAGGAAGGAAGGAAGGAAGGAAGGAAGGAAGGAAGGAAGGAAGGAAAGAGAAATACAGGGCTTTGAAAGATGGCTCTTGCAGAGGACCAAATTCCCACCACCAATATCAGGCAGGTCCCTAACTTGTAACTCCAGTTCTAGATGATCCAACATTCTTTTTAGCCTCTGTGTACACTGAGAACATACACAGTGCACATATATATATGTGAGTATATATATGTGAGTATACTTACATATATATATGGAAGTACTCACATATATACACAAAATAAAAATGAATGTCTTTTCCAAAATACATACGGATGCATGTATGGATATATATATATATATAACATAAAATGTTTATCTATACACAATAAAATATTGGTGCTTTTCTATGTAGGATTTACTTACACAAGTGTTAAGTTCCTTAGGATAGCAGGGGCCTGAGGCATCAAAGACACTGCAGGAAAACCCTCAGGGCTCATAGGAGCTCACAGACAGTCAGGGAGCCAGCATGGGTCTGACCTAGGACCTCTGCATGTATGCTATGGTTGTGTAACTTGGTCTTCTTGTGGGACTTCTAACAGTGGGAACAGGGGCTGTCTCTGTTTGTGGGACCTTTTCCCTCCTACTGGGTTGCCTCATCTAGCCTTATTATGAGGGGAGGAGATTAGTCCTATTGCAACTTGATATACCATTTTGGTTGATATCCTTGAGAGGCTTGCACTTTCCTGAAGAGAAACAAAGGAGATGCGGATTGGGGCTGTGGGGATGGGTGAGAGGTTGATAGGTTGATACTGGGAGGATAGGAGGGAGGAGAAAACAGTCAAAATGTAATATATGAGAGAATCATTTCTTTTAATTTAAAAAACATGTTAGGTTCCTTAACATTCAGCTTCTTAAAAACTAATTAAGAATTCTGAAAGCCGAAAATGAGCCAGATATGATAGCCCCAATCTGTCATCAGAGCGATCTGGTGATTGAGGCAGAGTGAGTGCCACAGGTTCAAAGCCAGCTTGGTTTACTTAGGCAGTTCCAGCCAGCCAGGGCTACATAGCAAAATCTGTCAAAAAACAAAAAGCAAAAAAAAAAAAAAAAAAAAAAAAAACCCCACAAAGAACTGGTATTAAGTAATAAATTATGCTTCTAAAACTTTCATCTCTCTCCTAAAGGATAACTAGTATTGTTTTTCAAAGCACATCTTTTAAAAGGTTCTTGCAGTGTGGGTGTATGATGTCTGGATGTGATATAAAGTCTCTGAAGACAGGCAGAAAACAAGTTAGTTGACACCTCAAATCACAAGACTCTGCCACCCAAATATTCCAGATCTCAAAAGCACAACGAAAGGAGATTGCCAAGGCCAGCCTGGACTACATAATGCATTCCAGGCTAGTCTGGGTAACAGAGTGAGAGAGTGTCTCCGTTTCAAATGTACAAAAATATTTGCAGATTGGTCGTTTACCTACAGACAGGAGTACTCTGAGGAGCGAAAATCAACTTACACAGAGAAAATTCCTAGCTAGGTTCCCACTAGGTCCTGATATGCAAATGAGGGTACTCCAAATAGTACCACTCTTTTTTTTCTTTTTTTTTATTATCTTCTTCATTTACATTGTAAAACCTTTCCCAATTTCCCCCCTCCCAAAAGCCCCTCTCCCCAAAGATTCCCTACCCCTCCTCCCAATCCCTGCCTCCATATATATGCCCCTCTACCCAACACACTCCCACCTCCTCCCCACCCCTCCACCCCCTCACCCCCATCCTTTTCCCTTTGTTGGGGCCTCTATTGAGCCTTTACCTGAACAAAGGCCACTCCTCCCACTGATGCCCAACAAGGCATTTCTCTGCCACATTTTTGGCTGGAACCATGTGTGCCCCTTAGTTAATGGTTCAGTCCCTGGGAGTCTTGGGGTGTCTGGGTGTCCAAAGTCATTGTTCTTCCCATGTGGCTGTAAACCCCTTCAGCTCTTTTCTGATTGGCTGACTGTGGGATACAGTTCCTTGGTCCTGGTGAGATGACAAAATAGAAATTCCCAGGAACTTTTGACCATGCCAGGCTTGAGGCCCAGCCTTAAGAGAAACCTTGTGGTTTCTTAAGAAACCAAAGTAACATGTGGATTCCCCAGTCAGAACTGGCCACACTTTGAATTTAGGCCCAGCTAGCCACTTGAGAGCCTTCTTGGAGGTGTGGTTTTTCTTAACTGTCACAAGATGGGTCCATAGATCAACTGGGCAGCCTCAGTTAGCCGGTCAGCGATGTTCAACCCCAGTTGTTTGTGATGGCCCTAAAGATGGGCCTTGCAGCATTTTCTCTGCCTATATTAAGTCACCATTTTAGAACTTAGAGGCATTTTCCTGAAGGGGGACTGCAAGGAGAAATAGGCGTGATGTTCATGTTTCTATCCACATCCTTGTAATCATTCTGATCATTGAGTAAAGTAACATGATTGACAGGCATGTACTATAACGATCTGCTATATCACTGTATGGTCTCACTGAAGAAGGCAACAACCTGCCAGGAGAAGCAGAACAGGACATAGAGTTTCCTACTGCTGTGGAAGGAAACAGACGAAACTGTTAACATTTTAATTCCTTCACTTAAACTGAGAAAAAAAAATATTTTAAGGTTGCAATTACACCGAACATTCTCAATATAGTAAAGCTGGTGTCTAAAAATGTTTTCTTTCTTCAAATAAACATATGCAAATCTCAAAATGGGTGAACAGATGCCAAGCAATAGAGAAAAAGGAACCTTTCATGAGTAAAAACAGATCCGAAAAATAAAGCCACAGCATTACAAGGTGGCCCCCTGCTGTTTCTTTTTGAATAGTGCATCAAATAGAATCCCCAGCTGGGCGACAGGGCCAATTTTCAACAGTTTGGACTTGGGAAAATGACTTAAATCATTCTAGAAAGTTTAATCATTTATAAAATGTTTTAACAGTGAAACTGATAGAGTCTGAGTAATGTTATGCTGAGCACAGTGTTTGAGCTGCATAAACCAGCAAATCCCTTAGTGACAACATTGTTTATTTAAGGTCAGATTTTCGTTATTTATGTGATATATTGTTTAAATATTTCCAGAAGAAGATTATAATCATGCCAAATGGTTTCTCCAATGGGGATAGTCAGTCCAGCTCTGTGGCCAAACTCTTTTCACTTGGAAGAAAAATCTTATAGTTCATAAACCATTCCTAACACAAAGTACCCCCAAATCACAAGGTTCAACGGAGTCCAGAAAGTTAACTAAAAAAATCACAGCACTAAAGCTAATGCCATTTGGCCATTGCCTTTAGAGTTCTGGGAGCAGAAACAGAATAATCAGAAGAGAATTTAGCCCAGTTTTCAGGGTTCCCTGTATGTACTGGAGTGGTTAAGGGTCAGGAATTGTTTCAAGTAGGGGAAGGAAGTATTTCTACTCAAGCACTTTTGAGTCACTGCGTCTGGAGAGCTGAGGAGGAAGGAATCAGCCTTCAGCGATCAAGTGACTCATCCCATTTCGTTCCCAAAGTAAATACACCATGCTTTGTCTTCATTTTTTTTTCTACTTTTAATTTTCCTGAAGGGGGAAACCACATTTTTTTTTTTACAAGCTCAGGATTCACAAAATCTGCGCCATTCCCATGTACCAACCCAGACTTAGTCAGAAAACACTATTTTACTTTTACTGGGGTCATTCTGTGCTGAGGAAATAAAAACCTATGATTGCAACACAGAAATAAATGACTGGTGGATAACAGGTAGGTTGCCCGGCCTGTTTGCTAACAAGACTGTCAACCTCAGTTTGACCCCACAGATGAGAGGAGAGAGAGAGAGAGAGAGAGAGAGAGAGAGAGAGAGAGAGAGAGAGAGAGAGAGAGAAGAAACAAAGATGGAGGTCTGGGCTGGTGGCTCACACCTGTAATCCCAGTACCTAGAAGGTAAAAGAGAGAGGTTGCCAGGAGTCTGTGGCCAGTCTGCAACTCATAATGAGCTCTAGAGGCCTGTCTTGGATCCCACCTCAAACTAATGAAGCTTAAGAAGGTATTAGTAAACTGTGTGTGTCAGTGTGTGTGTGTGTGTGTGTGTGTGTGTGTGAATCTGCATACTAAGAACACTGTTTCTGTACCACATCCCTAGCCCACATGAAATCTTTAAGGACATGTAAGCTAGTATTGATAAAATAATAGAGCTACCCAAGGTTCAGAGCCTCTTCTTTGTGAGACTTATACAAGGGTAATCAGGCTCCTGTAGGCATTAATTCTGAATCTACTGCTACATTGATGATGACTATTCATATCAGCTCTGTGTTGCAATTAGGAAACATTCAGTGATTACTTCTTGAATGAATGAATGAATGAATGAGTGGAACACTGTTTTGAAAACTTTAATGAATACATTGACTGCCTATCTACTAGGGAGGGGAAAGATATTAGGCCAAACAATAGGGGGGGGGTGCTGAAGTTTAAGGAAAAGATCTACCTGGGCTAAACGTGACAGTTGGTATTTAATTGCTGAGATTATAGGAGAAGGTCCCACTGACACAAAGATGCTGGATGGTGGAGCCCGATACATTCCTGAAGTTAGAACATGGAGCAGACCCAGAAGAGACAAAGTGAGGAGAATTTTCCTGTGAGGGTTGGTAGCCCTGACTTGAGGCACAGAGTGCTCACTGGAAGGCTGACTAGAAGCAGTTCAGGTTTCTGTCAGCACTTTACTCTTGGATCCCCATCCGGAAATGCTCATGGAAGTCCTTGTTCACAGGACCACCATTAGAAATCACATTTGACTCTCTGCAGACACCGCCTTCAATTGATATAGAAAAATACAAGGGTCCGTATAAATGTTTAATAGAGTATATCAAGCTGACTTAGTTTCAGAGTTGAGGAATGAATTTACTTGTTTGATTCAAGTTTTTTATTTTGTTGAATGCTGACTTCTTTGGCACAGAGGTCATCTGAGTTTCAAGGCCACTCGTTGAAGCCACCAGAGGATCACAAGGAAAGGGTTATGTGGTCAAGTCAGAAGACTGTAATCGAAAGCAGATACCAAAAAGGACAGATGGGGAAATGCAGCAAACGCATTTTCACTGTGGGTCACGTGGCCTCCTTCACTTACCAGACCTGGATAGCTTCTCTAAGCTTCACACACAGGAGTTTCCTCTTCTGTGAAATGAGAAGATCCTTTACGATAACAACACGTTACGACCTGCCTGTGAAAGGCCTGGCCCCCAAGTCTTTTGGATCTAACTATGGCTGTGTTTTATTAACTGAAATATGGCATTTACCCCATCTCCTGTTCTGAGGACAGCATACCCCTGGGGAGGACATTCTTTAAACCTGAACTTCAGGACCAGAAGAACTCAAAATGCAGAGCTGTGGCTGGCCTACAGCTGAGATATATTGCTAAGTATGTTTGGATACTGTGAGGCTCATACACTTGGGTACTTATTCCTGCTTCAAAACCAACTACTGTTCCCCCCTTGAACCACACAGCAGGTGATACCAAGAGAGGCATATGGTGCCGTACCAGGCTTACTGTGCTGTATTAGGCCAGAGGTACTAGGCCACTGGACCACCCCAGCACGTGATACTTTAGTTTGAATAAAATGTTCCATATTAGACGTGGTGGTTCGTATCGTATCTATAATCCCAGCCTTCAGGAGTTGGTGTCAAGTTTAAGGATAGCCTGAGCTACATAATGAGGCACATCTATATAGGCCCTTGGTTCATACAAGGGACCCACAAATTCGAGACTTTGAAGAGAAACAGCCATGATGCTCAACACATTTTTTAAAGTATACATGTTGTATATGTAGAAAAAGTCTTATTAATATATACCTATAGCATCTCATGGCACACATGTAGACACAGACCCATGCATCTAAAATATATAGGAATAAATATGTAGAAATAAAACCACATGGTTTCCAAATGTATCAGGTCATCTGCTGTGTTTCTCAGACCTCCAATTCTAAGTCCCTAGGAACTATCAAAAAGAGAAAAGGTCCTCCACCCATCAGAAGTCATGCGGAGTGATTCCAAGGAACAGTAGAAACCTAGACTGCATCCAAGTTTTAACTGCCATGTCTTAAATCTCAGCTCTGGCTTCCAACATGTGACATAATTTAGAAACTTGTTTTAGGCAAAGAGAATTGCAGAACTTAAAACATCTTGTCCCCAAACATGGTAAGTATTAATGGAAAAATCCAGGCTTGTCATAAACTGCACAGAAATTAAATGAGGAAAAGGAGGAATTTGCAAAATGATATCTGTATCCTTTCAATCCTAAAGGGAAAGACGGAAGCGTGGCCCTTCCATGGATGTGCCAGGACAGACACTTCCTGTCTTCACTCTTCCCTGCTGCCAGGATGGGACCTAAAAGATAACAGAGCATCCAGTGTAGCACTGTTCCCTATCCAAGATGACAACAGACATTCAGACATGATTTTTACAACCTAGTAGTACCAGCACCATGTGTATGCACACACATGTAGGTCTGTACATGCATGAATGCACACATGCGCACCTCCTTCCCACTGTATTTTTTTACAGTTGGAATTTCACTCTAGCCCAGGCTGTCCTCAAATTCACTGTCCTTCTGCCTCAGCCTCTGAGTGCCAGGAATGCAAGCATGCACCTGTCACAAATAAAGAAGAATGAAGTTACATCTTTTTTAAAAAAACAAAAGAAAGCACACAAGATGATCTTCATCTGCTTATATGCTAAATGTGTGGACATGTTTTGATCAGCGAAACCCATCTGGGCACGGCTGTCATTCTCCATGAGAAAAGCGAGTCTGCTCCAGGTGCTGGATAGATTTCCTCCTCCACTGATGTGGCCCTGCCTGAGGAATGGTCCATCTGAGCGCGCTGCCCCCTCTCCCACTGTGGAGTTCCACTACACATGACCGCATAATTACAAACAATGCAAGCAGGTAATTAGTCTCATGTCTAGAAAGGGCAACTTTTAGGGTCTAAATAGTCTGTTGCAGATTCCCAGATGAGTGTTATCTCTAGACAACTTCTCCACTTGTGGTTAATGGGCCAAGGTCTTTATTCCCTTTCAAATGAATGAGGGTCCCAATCACTTTTAAGCAGCCCTGGAGCAGGGGGTGGAGGCTAAGGGCTCAGTGCCTGTGGCTGCAATGCCACTCCAAGCCAACTATGCATCTGAGGAGCGGAACAGACTTAGTCCCCCTAACGCATTGTTATAAAATTGCGTCAGAAATAGAAGCAATCAGTGGGGTGTTGGGTGGGCCAAATGACAAAGACACTAGGCATTCTGACTGGTAAATTATAAATGTTGAATATAAACATTTGTAGAACCTAGTGCAAAAGTACAAATGATAACATTCTCCATTATTGTAAACATTCAGACGGTAAACAGCCAAGTCAATAATCTGGGGATTACAATATGTTCTATTTGTATCTATTCTACACTGACAATTAGATTTTCTCATAATGGTCTAGAATTCCTGCAGTTCTGAGTCACAACATGGTAGTTAGCAGACTGTTAGTACTCCTCTTCTTAGGGAACAACTGCCCTTAGCTACCACCTGGGTCTGGGTGGTACTCAGGAGAATGGACATGCACAGGAGACCTAAAGAGGCTCTGCTTAAAGATATTTGGTCTGAGATTTCCAGGCTCCTAGTGACCCCCAATTGTTTGTGTCTCTAAAGAGACTTCACTCATAGGAAATGGCTTGGGAAGGACCTCTAAAGCGTGGTCCCCTGGAGAACCTCTTAAGTCAATGTCTAGAAGTTGTAGGTATTGTTTTGAGTGAGTAAATTTTGTCTGTTATAGAGTAATAAAGCCCTTTTAAAAGTTAAAACAAAAAATCTGTTAGTAAAAGATTTAATAAAACATGTTGGACCATCCATGTATATATTATTCTGTCCAAAAATAGAAAGATAATTATCATGTTATTTTTAAACAATGACATGTGCATGTGTCATTCTATGTAGACATATAAATTAATATACGCATTTACTTATAGATATAGACTAAAGTATGCCCTCCCTAAATTCATGTGGAATCCCTAAACCCAATAGGGCTTCTATTTGGAGACAAGGTCTCACTTTTTAGCCCAAATTGGTCTGTATGTAGCTGTACAAGCTCTGTATGCAGCTGAACTTGAGCTCAAAGTCATGATCCTTCTGCCTCAGCCTGATAGCACATCCCTATGAACCTAGCATTTGGGAAGGGGGCGGGGCAGAAAGATAAGAATTAGTCATCTTTGGCTACACGAGGTATTTGAGGCAACTTTGTGAGACCCTGTCAAAGAACAAGAGGAGGAGGAACCAGTGTTCATTCGCTTCATTTTATAACTAAGGAATCATCATAGTAATGTTGCTGCTATCATTTAAAAATAATCATTGCTTCTGTCCACCCAACCCACTGCCAGACTCTGCAGAACAAAACTATCCTCTTAGACGAAAATAAGAGTGATTCCTATCCCCATGAGTCCTTTAACATAAGGTAATCTAGAATCTACTATCCACACTGGAACAGTTTTGTAAAGGGAATTATTAAAAATCAAATCAGGATAAAGATACAATTGGAGCTGGTCCACACCAACCTGATTGATCACTTTACTTTTAGTTAACAGTCGTGGAGAGAACACCAATCCCTAAGGTAACAACTGAACACAAAGGCAAATGGCATTCACATTTCTGACTTCAGGCTCTTCAGGAAGGTTAAAGACCCTAGGTTTGAGATCAGTCTAGAAAATTTAGCAACATCCTGTCAAACGAAAGGGAGGAAAGACAGAAGGAAGGGAAGGGGCAAAGGGAGGAAGGAGGGAAGAAAGGGAGGGATGGAGGGAGGGAGGGGAAGGGAGGGGAGGGAAGCAGGCAAGAAGGCCAATCACTGTCTTACACCCAAGGAACTCAGCATCTATTAAAAGCAGGACCCTTTTGTATGTTTTAATCACACTGTAGTAACATATGTAGAGACACATGTTCTGTTAATAGAAGCAAAAAGCTCATACAAGACACTGAATGAAGTCTGAGGATATAGGAAAAGAAATGTCTGGGGAAACTTCTAGAAGGTGGCATCTATGTAATGATGAGTGAGCATGAGGCTGTGTGTCCTTTAAGACCTGAACAGTCTAACCAAAACAAGGAGCATGATCAAAGAGGCATAGGCATTCAGTCTCTGAATGAACAGTTATAAGTAATGGAGAATGGAGCTGTGTAAAAGTACAAAACGGTACTAGATGGTTTTATAAGGCTATACAGCCCATGCAACTCCTTGAGAACCACGTTTATTTTCTGAAGTGTTGGACAGTAATTTATCTTCTCATCATTTGTTACCAAATGCTTTGTCCCCACATGTGTAACTTACACTAGAATTCAGCAGGACTTTCTTCTTTTCCATGCCCATCTTCCCCAGACTCAGAGTCACTTAGGTTTTGTAGGAAAGGAGCTGGATTAGGACTCATGGGTAATCATGAATGACAGCGTGAACTCCATCCCCCATAAAAGAGACAAAAGGGCTCGGGCTTGGATGGGAATCAGAATGAAGCCCTTTTGTTGGGAGGAAAACTAGGCGGGGTCTCCATTGGAGATTAACTGTACTACCAACAAAGAGAAGACTCTAGACTAAGAATGCAAGATAGTTTCCCACCTAGAGAATTTACAGCTTAACTATGGATAAGGTCAAGTTTAAAGAAGAATCGATGAGGAGTAAGTCAGAGGTTAATTATCACAAGGCTGGTGAGCAAATTCAATTTCCTATGGCAAATAAAGTCTATAACTTTAGTGAGCTAAGACAATATCCTACAACAAACATTTGAATAAGCCTTGAGGTTACAATGTCTTGTTATAGGTTATAACACTAGAGGATTGTAGATAAAATGGTATATTTCTTTAATCTTCTTCATCTGAAATGAGATTGTAAATACCACTCTTAACATTCAGAATCCTTAAAGTGCCATGTCAATGTTTATTCTAACTTTGTATTGACATGTTAAACAAGGCTGAAGTTATTAAGTCAGACAAAACAGGTGGATAATCAAAAGAGAAGAGGTGAGAGGAAGAGAGGAAAGGAGAGTGGTTAGGGATGGGAGAAGAGAAAGATGAGGGACAAGGGAGTGAAAATATCAAAGGCTGAGTTCCACACTTTACCTCCCCCAAAGGGTAACACCAGTTATAGCAGACAAGGCACGCACTTCTGGGGGAAGATGGGCAAAATTTGTGTGTGTGTGTTGGTTGGCACTGCCAACTTGAAAGACTATAGAATTATCTGGAAGATGGGCCTCTGGACATGAGAGAGGGATTGTTGAGATCATTTTAATTTTGTCAACTGATGGGGATAGACTAGCCCTAACAAGACCTGATTGGACATGGTAGCTAAATAATGAATTTTGATTGTTGGAGCTTGGTGTTTTGTTTCAGGAATGAGTCAGTAACCAAACAAGGGAATGGGCCTTGGGGGCTAGCTGTAGGAATGTAATGTTGCTGGGGGATGGTCTGGAGCTACACTTACAGATACACACACACACACACACACACATACTCAGGAATGCTGAATTCTGAACCCTAAGATCTGGTTGCCCCAGATAACTTCTCATGTATACGGGCTTTAGCTATATAAACCTTACTCTCCAATGTAAAACTATTGATTAATAAGAGGCTAGAGCCTGTGACTGGGCAATGGAGAGAGAAAGGTGGGGCCTGAGAATCGAGTTAGGGATCTCAAGAGAGACCACAGAGGAAAATTAGAAAGGAGAGTGAGGGAGGAGGGGGTTGCAATGCGGCCAGCTGGATCATGACCACATGGCCAGGAGAAATACACTCTGAAGATGAGCTGATGGGACAAGAACAGCCTGTATGATCCTCAAACAAGTAACAAAGGGCATACGGCTGTTAGAATAGGTGAGCTGGAATAGATCAGAACCTGCCCAATCTAGAATCTAGGTTTATAGCTTATAAATAAAATGACAGGATTCTGTCTTTTATACAAGCTAGCTAGAATATACCATCATTTACATAATCTAATAGTTTTTATCATGGAGGAGAAGGGTAAAAGGCAAAACCTGTCAACACCAAGTTCGAATGTTAGAGCCCTTCAAAGACACTGGTAAAGAGAGCAAAAGCTTCCTCCCATGTGGTATCTCTGACTTGGGTATTAGTTTCTACTTTATGACCAGTGGGTACTTGAGAAAAAGGGAGATGTGGTTCCCTTGTAGATGATGTTGCTAATTAAGGTTGAACACATAATACTTTTTTCTTCTTCTTTCCTGAAAGAGTCTTACTATGCAGCCCAGGCTGGTCTTGAACTCCTAAACCTCCTGTCTGCACCTCTGGAGTACTGGGATTATATATAAACTTTGGCCACCAACTCCAGTTTAACACACAGTCTTCATTAAGAAAGTACAGAATCGGCCAGGCAGTGGTGGCACACGTCTTTAATCCCAGCACATGGGAGGCAGAGTCAGGCAGATTTCTGAGTTCGAGGCTAGCCTGGTTTACAGAGTGAGTTCCAGGACAGCCAGGGCTACACAAGGAAACCCTGTCTCGAAAAACCAAACAAACAAACAGAAGCCAGAAAGAAAAGAAAAGAAAGAAAGAAAGAAAGAAAGAAAGAAAGAAAGAAAGAAAGAAAGAAAGAAAGAAAGAAAGAAAAGAAGAAAGTCGAGAATCTATAGTATTTGGTGGTCCAGATTTCTCCCACTGCAAGTCTTTCTGGTGGAAATGTACTTGGGGAGTATCCTGTGTCTTCTCCTGAGTTTCTGGCCATTCCTTCTGTTGGCTTCTCTCTTCTGGCTCCTTTTTGTTTTCCCCCAGATCCAATCTTGGGCTTTTCTTATCATCAAATATAATGATCAAAATCAGGAAACAAGTAATACATTAATAGATATAAGTCAGGCATGGTGTATGGCCAAAATGGGAAGGTTACAATGTCAATTTTGGGATATATACGAAACAAAGTCTTAAAAATCCTTAGGCTGGATGGATGGCTCAGTGGTTAAGAGTGACTACTGCTCCTGCAAATTATATGACTTCAGGTCCCAGGACCCACATCTTACTCAAGTCTAGCCAGATATTTTGGTTCTTAGAGTCAGACATTGGTATTCTGGACACAGAGCTAAACAATCAATGACGTCACAACTACTCTGACTTCTTATCTTCCCAGAGTAACTCCTGTCTGCACTTTCTCTCCAGGGAAATTACAAAACTAGACTTTGACCTTCCTTAAAGCTTTGACTCAGTCCTTAGTGGCCCTGAATCTTTCCAAAGTTCTCTGTTAGTAATAATAAGATCCTCTCTTCTTCCATCTTCCAACTACCCCCATACTACCAGGAACTCAAAGCCTTCTTGTTGTTGAGGTTAGCCTTTCCCTTCTGCAAGAGTCCCATTCTCTCCATCCCAGTGATTCAATGGGGACTGGCACCATCAGAAGACAACCCTCAACCCTCCTACCCTAACAACAGGCACAAGACTAGACTTGCCAGTCAGCCTCTCCCATTCCTCAGCTTCCGTGACCAGGACTGCTCCAAGATAAGCTCGTACAATAACCAAGCCTAGTCAGATAGATACTATTTTTGAGAAAGATAAATACCTGAGTAGAATTATGGGGCAATTTTTGGTCTTGATAAACGTGAACCATTGTTGCTGTCATTTGAAAGGGAACCTGACAGAAAAACGAAGCCCACAAAAATAAGAGTTAATAGATGGAAAGGGAGAGGCCAAATCACTGCCGACAAGGTTTTAGTGTTCGGGAAGGGCCATCTCCAAAGCAGCAATCCTGGGCTTTTCATTTACATAAACCAATAAATTCTCTTTTGCCTAAACCATTTCAAATTAGGTAGAGGTCACCTATGGTAAGGAGTCCTAACCAATCCACCTCCATTGATTCTAGAGTCACTTTAGAAGGGGAACTAATGTCCTTCCTTCCTTCCTTCCTTCCTTCCTTCCTTCCTTCCTTCCTTCCTTCCTTCCTTCCCTCCCTCCTTACTGTCTTCCTGTAACTAAATGACTACAACAGGATTTTCAATTAGCAAAAAAAAAATGTTGCCTTTTACATTTTGTTAATGTTTTGCTTGGAGGCTTGGGAGTTGAACCTAGGCTCTAAGCACATGGCACAGTGCTAACTGAGCAGGCTGTGACAATGGGGCAGGCCTTGACAGGAACTACGCAAGATCAAGATTTAGTTGGGCTAGGAGACCTTACAAGGTTCTGGCTCAAAACAAAATTTTTAAGAAAAGGAATTGGGAGCTGCAGCTCACCAGCAGAAGGCATATCCAGTATACACACAGCTCTGCGTGGGCTCAGTCTCCAGAGGCAGAGCTAACACTGGAGGTGGGGACAGTGCTAGTCTTCAAATAATTGGAGAGGTAGGGAGACAGAGGTGTGAAAAATCACCAGCCTGGTTCCAATACTGAGCCAAGGCTACCTTGTGTCTTCCTGCATCGCGCATCAGGTTTCCTGTTTACTTGAGACAAGGTCCTACATAGTAAGGCCTGCCTCAGATTACCAGATAGCTAAGTCTGCCAAACTCCCGACCCTCCACTGCTTCTACATCCCGTGTTCTGGGATTACAAGAATGCACCACCAGCACATAAACATCATTTTTCTTGTTCTTGCATGAAAGTGTGGTGGTGTTAACAGTCTTAAACTTATAGGATGACAGCATATGACTTATCTCAAGCTATAATTTATCCCATCTAGGTTATGCCATTTCCAGCAAGGCTGCTTTTAGTCCTTTGCTGGGTGTGCTTGGCCTGTTATGGGACTTGCTACTTCTTTTCTTGCTGTCTTGGGTCCATTCAGAGCCAAACTGTGTTCTCAGCAGCTCTTCATGCTGTGCTTCGTTATAATATGCTGAAATGTGTGTTTGCTCCGCTGTGCTCGGTACTCTGTCCAGGACCTTTGTGCTATCATCTGAATGCTGAGGACTCCTTTCCCAGTCTCCCCAACCCAATTCCCAGTTTGGGACTGTTAAAAGGCAAGACTTAGCTGTTTTGGTAGTAGCCTCCCTGTAATTCCAGAACTCAGAGGGATCTGGAGTTCCAGGACAGCTTGCCTGACACAGTGAGACCACATCTCAAAATAAATGAATTAAATAAAGAAATATTGTTGTAGTGTAATTCCTGTGAGAGATTTTATAAGAGAAGAAAACTGTGGCTCAAAAAATTTTATAAAAATGCTGTCTAGGATTTGTCATTCCAATTTATTAAATAGCGCATTAAATGCTTTCCATCTGACAGTGACTTCATTTCAGTGAACAAATGAAGTGACTTAAACACAGGCCAACAGATTATCCAGCTAAATCTGTAAATGTGGGATAAAAAATATAACTGAAAGGTAGGCAGAAGGAATAGAAGCCACCAACAGAAAAGTCCAAGTACACCAACAGAGTACTAAGCACAGCGGAGCAAACACACATTTCAGCATATTATAACGAAGCACAGAATTTATAAATTCTCTTTGAATACTTAAAAAACAAATCAGAAAATCAGCAGTTATTGAAGAGTCTATCACCTACAAGATTGATTCTACACTTACAACCTTATTGCTCTTCAGGCTCACTGAATAGGTGATTTGGAACCCTAAAAACATTTGCCAGATCCCTGCCCCAAAATAGCCCTGAAAATATGCATCCTACTCTGTTTGACTTGGCCATATGCTTTAGGAGTCAGTCTTCATATCAACACAGCAACTCTCCATAAAACACCAACTGGTCTACTGAGAAGGTTAAATCTTGACGTTGATCTGTTAAGTCAACTACTTGGTGAGTGAATTCATTAACAGGCAAAGAGTTTGACCTCATAATCTATGCAAATGAAATTATCTTTTCGTGCTACCAATTAAAACCTGGCCTGGAGCTCTGTGCAGTCTTGCTCGTTTACTAAGCAGACACGGTGAAATAGTCGCAGGAAACACTGCTGTAGGTCATACAGTGACCAAGCAAATGAAACCCAAACCCACCAGGCCTACTGGAGAGAAAGGATAAAGATAGTGTATTTTATATTGCTGGAAACTGACCCTATGACCCTACTTCACTGGTTACGTTTCTATTGCTGTGATAAAATATTCTGCCCAAAGAAACTTAACAAAGGTGGGGGTTGCTTTGGTCTGGTATGAAGTGTGGTTCATCACAGCAGGTATGTGGCCGGAGCTTGAAGTAGCTGGCCATGGTCCACCGGAGGTCAGACTGCTTGTACTTCACTGCCTTTCTCCTTTGTATGCAGGCCAGGCGCCCAACCCATGGAATGGTACCCTTTATGTTTAGAGTGGATCTCCCCTCTGCAGCCAACCTAATTCAAAGGATCTCTTAAAGATGTGCCCAGAGGCTTAGCTTCCAGGTGATGCTAGATCCCAACAAGCTGACAATCAACATTAGCCATCACTCCCACTACATCAAGATTTTATAAGGCAGCCTTAATATTAGTGGCTCTCAACATCAAACTAAATGGAGAGAAACTTGAAGCAAACCCACTAAAATCAGGGACTAGCAAGGCTGCCCCCCTCTCTCCATATCTTTTCAATATAGTTCTTGAAATTCTAGCTAGAGCAATTAGACAACATAAGGGGGTCAAAGGGATACAAATTGGAAAGGAAGAAGTCAAACTATCACTATTTGCAGATGATATGATAGTCTACTTAAGTGACCCAAAAAACTTCACCAGACAACTCCTACAGCTGATAAACAACCTCAGCAAAGTGGCTGGTTATAAAATAAACTCAAGCAAACCAGTAGCCTTCCTATACTCAAAGGATAAGCAGGCTGAGAAAGAAGTTAGGGAAATGACACCCTTCACAATAGCCACAATGTTTGTAGCCATAAAGTATCTTGGTGTGACTCTAACCAAACAAATGAAAGATCTGTATGACAAGAACTTCAGGTCTCTGAAGAAGGAAATCGAAGAAGATCTCAGAAAATGGAAAAATCTTCCATGTTTGTGGATTGGCAGGACTAATATAGTTAAAATGGCCATCTTGCCAAAAGCAATCTACAGATTCAATGCAATCCTCATCAAAATTCCAACTCAGTTCTTCATAGAGTTAGAAAGAGCAATTCTCAAATTCATCTGGAATAACAAAAAACCCAGAATAACTAAAACTATTCTCAACAGTAAAAGAACTTCTGGGGGAATCAGTATCCCATACCTCAAGCAGTACTACAGAGCAATAGTGTTAAAAACTGCATGGTATTAGTATAGTGACAGACAGGCAAGTGGATCAATGGAATATGACTGAAGACCCAGAAATGAACCCACACACCTGTGGTCACTTGATCTTCGACAAAGGAGCTGAAAACATCCAGTGGAAAAATGACAACCTTTTCAGCAAATGGTGCTGGTTCAATTGGAGGTCAGCATGCAGAATAATGCGAATTGATCCATTCTTATCCCCTCATACTAAGCTCAACTCCAAGTGGATCAAGGACTTCTGCATAAAACCAGACACACTGAAACTAATAGTAAAGAAACTGGGGAAGACCCTTGAAGACATGGGCACAGGGGAAAAGTTTCTGAACAGAACACCAATAGCTTATGCTCTAAGATCAAGAATTGACAAATGGGATTTCATAAAATTACAAAGTTTCTGTAAGGCAAAGGACACTGTCAAAAGGACAAAACAGCAACCAACAAATTGGGAAAAGATCTTCACCAACCCTACATCTGACAGAGGGCTAATATCCAATATATACAAAGAACTCAAGAAGTTAGAACCAAGAGAACCAAATAACCCTATTAAAAATGGGGTACAGAGCTAAACAAAGAATTTTCACCTGAAGAAATTCAGATGGCTGTGAAGCACCTTAAGAAATGTTCAACATCATTAGTCATTAGGGAAATGCAAATCAAAACAACCCTGAGACTTCACCTCATACCAGTCAGAATGGCTAAGGTTAAAAACTTAGGAGACAGCAGGTGTTGGCGAGGATGTGGAAAAAGAGGAACACTCCGCCATTGCTGGTGGGATTACAAGATGGTACAACCACTCTGGAAATCAGTCTGGTGGTTCCTCAGAAAACTGGGCATGACACTTCCGGAGGACCCTGCTATACCACTCCTGGGCATATACCCGGAGGATTCCCTGGCATGCAACAAGGACACATGATCCACTAAGTTCATAGCAGCCCTGTTTGTAATAGCCAGAAGCTGGAAAGAACCCAGATGTCTCTCAATGGAGGAATGGATACAGAAATGTAGTATATTTACACAATGGAATACTGCTCAGCAATTAAAAACAGTGAATTCATGAAATTTTTAGGCAAGTGGTTGGAACTGGAAAATATCATCCTAAGTGAGGTAACCCAATCACAAAAGAATACACATGGAATGCAATCACTGATAAGTGGATATTAATTAGCCCAAAAGCTCTGAATACTCAAGACACAATTAGCATATCAAATGATTCCCAAGAAGGAAGGAAGGAGATGGCCCTGGTCCTAGAAAGGCTTGATCCAGCATTGTTGGGGAGTACCAGGATAGAGAAATGGGAGGGGGGTGAGTGGGGAATGGGCAGAGGGAAGAGGGCCTATGGGACATATGGGGAGGGGGGAACTGGGAAAGGGGAAAGCATTTGGAATGTAAACCAAGAATATAGAAAATAAAAAAAAATATTAATGGCTCTGAGAAGTGGTCAAGAGTAATCATTTTCTGACATCCTTCATCACCAACCATTTAACCTTTCTGGCCTGGCCAACATAGTGAGTTCTAGGCCAGCCAAGGCTACCCATGGAAACTCCATCTCTACCTGGCCCCAAGACCTACCTCTAGATAAAGGATCTTCCTTGTGTCAGCGTGTCAGAGTTCTCTAAACCAGGCAGAGAAAAGGTCTGGTTTGGGCTCTGCCTTCAGATGTTTACTAACTAGTCAATGAGACACAGAACATGCATGATGCTCAAGTATACCAAAACTCTGTAAATGTATGTCTGAGGAAAAGAGTGTCTCTCACAACTTTAATCTACTTGAATACTATGTGAAGGAAAGGAACCTTTTACTGGGCCTGTGAACAGGCATAAAATTATACAGAGAACAGAAGAGGTATTGCAACCTAGAAATAGTGAACTGAAGAGCCAGGGGGTTGATGGGATAGCAATTGTCAACTTTTTCAAAAAGCCAGAGGCTGTCTTATGCAGGCCTGTGTCACAAGCTTCAGAGTTTTAGAAGAGCCTTTTGATAGTTCTATCACTCATTAGTGTTGTTCACCCGAAAAGCTCCCTTTTCTTACACAGCTCACCTTGGTATATTTTGTCACTCTCAGTTCATTTCCCATGTTCATATTAACTCTTTGTGTGTGGGTAAAATTAAAGAGGAAATATATGTTGTTTAAATTTCAATACAGTTGTTTAACCTGAAACTACACACACACACACACACACACACACACACACACACACACACACACAATCTGACTCAGCCTCTTTTGTTGGCAGTCCATCTTTGTTTGGCTTTTTTGGGTTGCTATGCTAATATAAAGAACATTACTGCTTTGGGAAACAGGATTAACTAAAATCTAGGTGCTTAAAATATTCCCCTGCCCAACACAAACATGCCAGTGTGTTTATTCATCGGTCACTCCAAGTGCTCTTGACAGGCTATTTTGCTTCCCACTGTAGTTTACTCTTAGTAATTCCCCTTTAATACCCTGTTAAATGAGAGCGAAGGTTTTCTTTTGTGTATGGATGTTCTCTTACTCGCAAAATACAAGCATTTGAATCTCCCTCCCCCTCTTCTCTCTCTCCCTTCCTTCCTTCCTACCTTCCTTATTCTGATTTTTACTTTGAAACAGGGTTTCGCCATGTAGACCTGGCTGTCTGGAACTCACTATGTAGACCAGACTGTCCTCAAACTCAGAGATCCTCCTGCCTCTGTGTTCTGAGTGCTAAAGTCTACCTTTCATCGTCAGCTCTGAAAGATGATTTGTAGTACTGTATAAATGGTTATTGAATAAATTATAAAAACAAAATTAACAGATGCCTGTTGGAATGCTGAACCCTGTCTAAGCACCTAGTGTAGTGGTGTGTGCTTATAACAGCTCTAAGAGACTGAGGAGAGGTGGTCCTGGGTTTGAGACTATTCTACAATTCATGTCTCAAAAAGCAAAACAAACCCAACCTCTAATGTTCTGTAAACTTTGTATTTATATGTAATACCTCATTTTAGAATTTTGAGCTTTCTCTGAAAAGTGAAAGAGAAAATATTAAATGTTTTGGAAGATGGAGAAACTAGCAAGAGAGGTGGGAGATCATTGACAATTCATTATCCCAGTAGCTGTTTTTATGTTTAAACAAATTATTTACTAGCCAGGTGGTGGTGGCATACACCTGAAATCCTAGCACTTGGGAGGCAGAGGCAGGCAGATTTCTGAGTTTGAGGCCAGCCTGGTCTACAGAGTGAGTTCCAGGACAGCCAGGGCTATATAGAGAAACCCTGTCTCGAAAAAGCCAAAAAAAAAAAAAATTATTTACTTAACAAATTGTGATGCTAGATCATTTATCAGTGATTCATTATACCAAAGGAGGCAGATGAGTGGTGTGCCTGTTTTCCAGCACGTGTGCCTGTTTTCCAGCACGTAGGAGGCTGAAACTTGAGGCTCATGAAGTCTGGGCTAGCCTGAACCACAAAGAGACCTTGTCACAAAAATTGCTTTTAAAAAGGGCATGGATATAGCTCAGTGATAGATCTGCTTATATGATTTAGGTCCTAGGTTAAATCAATTTTCAGTACTGGAAAACAAAAAAACAGACAAAACCATCATATAAGGTTTTTTTTTTTTTTGATCTTTGAGATAGGGTCTCTCTCATGTTGTACAGACTGGCCTAGAAGTTGTTGTGTATCCAAGACTCCCTTGAACTCCTGATCCTCCTACCTCTAACTCCTAAGTGCTGGGATTATAAGTGTATGCTGCTATGCCCTAACCAAAACCCATAATTTATAAAAAGTGCCTCTGGAGCCAGCTAAGACAGGACACACATCTGCAGGGAGCCAGGTAAGGCAGGACACACATCTGCAGCCCCAGATGTTCTAGATGTTGTGGAAGGATGATCAGAAGTCCAAGGCCAGGGTGGCACAGGCCTGCAGTCCCAGTTACTGGGATAGATGAAAGAGGAAGAGAAAACCTTCACAGCCTGCCTACATTACAGAATAAAGCCAAAGTCAGCCTGGTTAACTGGGCAAGACCCCGTCTCACAACAATTCAAGCAGAGTTGGAATATAATACATAGTAGAGCACTTGCTTGGCATGTTTGAGACCCTTGGTGCAATCCTCAGAACGAGTTGGCTATTCTTGGTTGTCAACTTGACTACAACTTTTAATTCAGATCTTTTGAGCTGGAAAAAAAGACAAGTCAGCTGAGACTTCCAGCCTCAGAGACTTGGTAACCACTGGATTCTTGGACCTTCCATTCATAATCAGTCATTGTTGGATTAGCCGTACCACAGCCTGTAAGTCATTCTAATAAATCCTTCCTATCTATCTATCTATCTATCTATCTATCTACCTACCTACCTATCTCTATTTTATCTATATATAGAAAAAGAGGAGAGACAGAGTGGAATTCATTCTATAATTGTGTTACTCTAGAGAACCCTGACAAATGCACAGAACTATCAAAAAAACAATTATTTGTGTCAACACTTTACAAGCCAAAAGTCAAACATATTATGAAAACCCATAAAATACTTTTTTAAAATTTTATTCGATATATTTTTTATTTACATTTCAAATGATTTCCCCTTTTCTGGTCCCCCACTCCCCGAAAGTCACATAAGCCCCCTTCCCTCCCTCTGTTCTCCCACCCATCCCTTCCCACTTCCCTGTTCTGGTTTTGTCTTATACTGCTACATTGAGTCTTTCCAGAACTAGGGGCCACTCCTCTGTTCTTCTTGTACCTCATTTGATGTGTGGATTATGTTTTGGGTATTCCAGTTTTCCAGGCTAATATCCACTTATTAGTGAGTGCATACCATGATTGATCTTTTGAGACTGGGTTACCAGAGGATTCCCCAGCATGTAATAAGGATATATGCTCCACTATGTTCATAGCAGCCCTATTTATAATAGCCAGAAGCTGGAAAGAACCCAGGTATCCCTCAACAGAAGAATGGATGCAAAAAATGTGGTATATATATATATATATATACAATGGAGTACTATTCAGCCATTAGAAACAATGAATTCATGAAATTCTTAGGCAAATGGATGGAGCTGGAGAACATCATACTAAGTGAGGTAACCCAGTCTCAAAAGATCAATCATGGTATGCACTCACTAATAAGTGCAATACTTATTTTTAAGTGAAGTCCTGACCTCTAGTGGCTACACAGAATAACCCAATCTACTAAATAATTTTAATGCCATAATGAGAAAATGATATAACTTTCCTATTGAGAAGCAGTCAGTAAATATAATAACTGTGAAACCAATTGAACTTGTTGATTTTAAAATATGAACTTTGAGGCCAGGTGTGATGGCAAATCCCTGAAATGAGAGCAGCTTGGGAGTCAGAGGCAAGAGGATCAAGAGTTCGACATCATTTTCAGCTCCATAGCAAGTTCAAAGACAGCCTGGGAGTAACAGTGAAAACGTTATTGACAAAATAAGGGCTAGCAAGTGAAGGTCAGTGTATGAAAGGAGGGACACAGATGGACTGACCACACAGGGCCTCAAGTCATGTTGTGATGGGTCCCAGACCTTAGTAGCAACCCACACCTTAGCACAACTGACTCCATTAGGTAAAACTCAGTGCACCCTCAGCCTTACCTGGCTAAAAACACAAATGAAGGCCTAATCAATAAAAGTCCATAGTTCCTGGAAAGTTGCTAAATGCACTTACCTTGCTTTTTGGCTTCTGGCTAACTGTTCATGTTAACAAGTGTGTCAACCCAGGATAGTGTTTTTGTGCTTAAAATCCTACTGTGAGAAAGGTTGGGGCTACACTGGGATCCCAAACACCCAGTCCTGCTAATAAAGACTTTCTGTTGACTTAAACCTGTGTCAGCCAGGCAGTGGTGGCGCATGCCTTTAATCCCAGCACTTGAGAGGCAAAGACAGGCAGATTTCTGAGTTCGAAGCCAGCCTGGTCTACAGAGTGAGTTCCAGGATAGCCAGGGCTACACAGAGAAATCCTATCTCGAAAAACCAAAACCAAAACAAAAACAAAAAACCTATGTCTTGAGTTTTCACTGGTGGATATGCCATAACAATATCAAAGATGAGTTTATTTTGTGAACACCAGGGTCTCAGCAAAAGCATTTAGCAGGGAGGATACAGGATTATCTGGGTACTAGAAATGTGGAGGGCATTTCACAAAGGGGAGCCAGGCAGGAAAGAAGGCCTTGTCCATCCTTACTATTACGGCTTCATGGCCAGCTCACCTGGTGTCCACGCATGGCCTGGAGCAGCTTTGTCAAGACTCTGGACAGGGTCCCACAGGTAAGACAAGGCATGAAAGAGAAATAAAGAGATAACAAAGGAGAGAGTTGAAAGCTGGGTTCAAGAAGGGTGCGGGGGCTGACGACCCAGGCCGTTACGTTTATTAACTGCAGAGCTCTGTAAGTGGGGAAGTAGAAAACAAGTCAGTGAGGAGAATTAGACAGAATCACGGGGAGCTCAGAACATCTCAGCTCACCCTTAGCAAGGCACATTCTAGGAGGGCAAACCAAGCACTTTACATCATAATGCCTGGAACACTTGACCACACATAAGCAGTGGGAGGCCACGAGACAGTTTCTGGACTATCTCAGGCCCTCGTGACAGTCCATAGGCCTTGGCTGGCATGGTCTTGCCTAGGTAAGGGGAAAACCGCCAACAACCCATCATCAAGGTCTCCAGGCAGTCTTCAATCCATTCTAGGCCTTGACACATGCTGGTAATACTGTAACTATCCTCTCCTAGCCTTTACTTCACACCAAGACTACCTTGAATTCAATACTAAGAACGGGCTTATTACTTAGGGACTTAGGAAGCAGGGGAGAAAACACAACTCAAGAAAATAGCATGTACCCAGGCTAGAGCTGGGAAGCCAAGCTTCAACTACAAAACTAAGACACACTAATGTGGGGGCACTCGGGACATCAAGATCCCTGGCAGTGACTTGCCTCACTAGCACCCTCAGGGCCAGAGAGGGTGGGCCTCTGCTGGAACAGCTTTCTGTCTCATACTCTTAGATAGTGGTGTTTAAAAACTCAATGTGGGGTTGGCTGTCTACACTAATCTCAGCCTTCAGGGAGAAGAGGCAAATTGATTTCTGTGGGTTCAAAGCTACCCTGGTCTTTATAACAAGTTTCAGGTCAGCTATAGCAATAATAGTAATAACAACAACAACAACGATGACCAGGACCTATGCTGGAGCCTTGCTCTATCTTTATTGCAATGCTAGCTCAGTCGAGGTGGAGCATAGGTACACTGTGAACCATGAGCAAAGTTAACATGAGGGACAGAAAAAAAACATGACTGTCAGATCCTTACAGAGTGCAATCTGCACGTTTGTTGTGGTTAATCTACCATTGTGAAAGTCAGCCAGTGTCTCCTTTGCCAGCTACTCCGGCGAGGAGGTTGTCTGTTGTACTCTCACGACTTCTGCTTCAGATCTTGGCTGTTTGATTTCTGACACAAGACCAAGGCTCACCTAGACTCAATGACAAAGACCACTGGAGACAGATTTGTCTTCAGGAATGGCTTTGTGTTGATTTGCTTGAGGCAATGTCTTGCTCTCTAAGTCCGGCCTGCAAGTCACTGTGTAACGTACAAACCTTAGATTTGTGTCTGTCCTTCTGAGTGCTAGGATTACAGGCATGAGCTACCATGACAGCAAAGGGTTGGCTCTGAATAAAACTCTTCTACCAATTCTGAGCCAAACATTCGACTCCAGTAGTGTAGACTCAAATACGTGTACACGAGTGCTTCCAGTAGTTCTAACATAACAGCATGAAGGCAGAAAATGACCCATCAATTAAAAAAAAATTCTCAATGATTCCACGTGCTTTAAGGTACGGAATTACCACCAAATACTTCATCGTGCTCCGATCGTGCCTCTTCTAGATTTTTAGAACTCAACACTGGGGTGGTTAAAACAAAACTGAATCGGTGTTGGGAGACAGATTACCCGATAAAGGCTCTTGCCGCTAACCCTGACTCTGAGTCTGAACCCTAGATCGGGAAGGAGAAATCGGACTCCCACAAGCTGTCCTGTGACCTCCAAATGCGCCGCATACATACATGAACGAAATAAATGGGTGTAAAAGGGACTTAAGGAATTCGCTGGCACCTGACATACCACAAGCAAGCTCTAAGCTCTGAACTCGTTAACTTTGGTAAAGATGTCTCATAAAGTTTGGAAGTCCAACCGTTTCCAGCATCCCGAAAGTTAACGCTCATGCTCTCCTGCGCCACGTAAACAAGTCGGACAACTTGCTCCAGTGCTCTGCCCACACCTGAAGCTACTCTAAAGCCCTAGAGAGCGGAGGTCCCCCTCGCAGAGCTAGCAGCCCCTTCCAAAACGGCCAGCCACCGCCCATCTCCAACCCCGCCCACGGTCCCGCCCAGTCCGCCAATCAGAAGAGCGGCCGCCGGAACTCGCTGTTGGAGCTGTAAGTGAGCGTTGTGTCGGGCCTTGCACGGCCTCAAGACCCGCCCCTTCCACTAGCAGCGCGCCAATCGGAAGCGCTGCCGCAGGAAGTGGCGGTTGGAGGTGTGGGTGGGCGTTACAGTGGGCCTTAGGTGAGTTCTGAAGCTGAAGGTGGTGGGTGACTTAGGTAGGTTGGCGGACCGGCTGGTGGGGTGTGGGTCAAGAGTCGTGGGGGATCAGAAGTGACGGGAGGAGGTCGATCTGCGCCTCGGAGATCCCGGGGTTGGACGGGCCGGTCGGCGGCCATTCCGCGTGAACGCCCCTCAGCACTTGGCGGCCCCGTTCGCCTGCACTTTTAGTAATAGCTTGTCCTTTGCGCTCCGCTACAGGTATTTCTGGAAATTCGCTGCGGGGTTGGCAGAATGTTTCCTCAGGGCGGAGTCCGGGGTGACTGTTGAATCAAGGCCGATTGCTTCTCTGTGGAGTTGGCGTTCTAAGGGTAAAGCCGGGGTTAAAGAAAAAGAAATGTGCAGTTGACACCCAAGTTCCCCAGGGAGATCAGTTTAGCTGATGTCTGCCCTGGGAGCCATCTTTTATCGCCATCAGAGTCCCTAGTTAGAACGCCAAGTGCAAAAGCGATGTGCACAGACTTAGATTGAGTACAGGGTAATATGATTGATATACACTTAATATCAAAATTAAGAAAATACGTGCGTGCTCTCATCAAGTCGCTTCGTAATGCTTTGCTTAAGGAAAGGGAAAAAAAAAAAAAGAACCGTGGGTGCAGGTTGGAGTAGGCTGAAGGTTGGAATAATAGAACCTCAGGTTACAAATTGAGAAAGGACAGAATGTCTAATTAGGACTGTGATGCTGTGTGAGTCCCTTGCATTGAGTTCTCTGTAAAATAGAGACGTCAATAATGTTTGTAATAGTTTCACATGGGCTCTCAGCTCTCATAAATTATATATACAAGCAGAATATAAGAGATATGTTCGTTCTTTTGTGCGATAAAATAGTTTAAAAATACCCTTCCCTCCTAATTTGGTAAAAAGTAACTAATTTGAGTTACCACATTGGATTTGTAAGTCTTGGGGTTTTTTTGTTTTTGTTTGTTTTTGTTGTTGTTGTTGTTCTTTTTTTTAGTTTTTTTAAGACAGGGTTTCTCTGTGTAGCCCTGGCTGTCCTGGAACTCACTCTGTAGACCAGGCTGACCTTGAATTCAGAAATCCTTCTGCCTCTGCCTGGGATTAAAGGCTTGTCAACCACGCCCATCTGTAAGTCTTGTTATTTAGGTTTTGTGGTAAAAAAAAAAAAAAAACAAAAAAAAAACCCCAAATCACCTAATTTGGTTATACTTCCTCTAGTAATTCAAAGACAGGATTTATGTCATTCTTAAAAGACCTAGCCGGGGCGTTAGTGGCGCATGCCTGTAATCCTAGCACTCTGGGAGGCAGAGGCAGGCAGATTTCTGAATTCCAAGGCCAGCCTGGTCTACAGAGTGAGTTCCAGGACAGCCAGGGCTACACCGAGAAACCCTGTCTTGAAAAAAAAAATCCAAAAAACCTAAATAAATAAATAAATAAATAGTTCCAGGACAGCCAGGGCTACACAGAGAAACCCTGTCTTGAAAAAAAAAAATCCAAAAAACCTAAATAAATAAATAAATAAATAGTTCCAGGACAGCCAGGGCTACACAGAGAAACCCTGTCTTGAAAAAAAAAAAAATCCAAAAAACCTAAATAAATAAATAAATAAATGAGAGAGAGAGAGAGAGAGATTTTGGCTCTTAAAAACTAATATAAAAACCAGATAATTTTTCTTTAGCCTGTACTGGCTTAAGCTTTGGGGGTCCTTCCCTCTGAAAAAGAGTTTTGCATAGGAAATGTGGTTTTCTGTCACTAGAATTTGTACTTTAATGGAGTTGTGTAGTTTTTGTGGCAATAAGTATAAATTCATAGGTAAAGAATTGTAGTAAAACAATTTAGTGTCTTCAGAGCAGAGTGTATCATCTCTGGTAGGCAGAAAGGGTTAGAACAGTGGGCTTCCACTGTGGTGTTTCCTTATTTCTAGGTCCCAACTCTATTTTAGACTTTGGCCAGAATCCAGAGAATGGGACATGGGCGTCCATCTTAAAGCTGGATAGGTTACTTGGCTTTTAGGCCAGGATGAGAACCCTTGCATTATAGGAAAGGTTTTTCAAAGGTGTTTCTCCTTTTCTTAAGGAAAAGTTTTAGAGCAGTCTGGGAAGTGTAGCCTAGGGCATTTGGGGGAATAGAGGTGTGTTCTGGCTTTGCCATCAGTATGATTAAAAACTCAACTTTAAAGTGATCCTGCATAGTTGTCAAAGCCAGTGGGCAGGTTGCACAATCTGCAGAAAAGACAGTTCCGTAGCAATGCTAGAAAGCAAGTTTAGAGGCCAGTGTCTTCTCAGTGTAGTGTTGCTTTTAGGTGGTGTGGGGTAGATTTGGAATCTCAGACTGTTTTGCCCTATTCTGTGAGAGCCCTTTTCATCTGTGTGGGGTTTTTTTTGTTTGTTTTGTGTGGTTTTTTTTTTTGGATTTGGTTTTGTTTTTCCAGACAGGGTTTCTCTGTATACCCCTGACTGTCCTGGAACTCACTCTGTAGACCAGGCTGGCCTCGAAATCGGAAATCTGCCTGCCTCTGCCTCCCAGAGTGCTGGGATTATAGGTGTGCGCCAGCACCACCCGGCCTGTGTGGTTTTAAAACATTGTCTTGTAGAAGTTTGTTTCAAAGATACGTCAGAAATGTATGTGCCTTGAGTACTTTTCCTGATAATGACAATCTTTCTTTTGCAGTCTTAGGCTAACAGTTCCTATTTGTTTTTTCCTGCAGTATTTAAGAAGACATGGTTTCCAACCCACTTCCCCAGCACGGCTAAGTTTTATCTTCTTTTTGGGTCTTTATCTTATGCCACAATGGTAAGCTGTGAACATAGCATGTTAAAATATGTATTCTATACTATTCTCTTCCTTTAGCTCCATAAATTAATAGTGGATAGAAACACTCAGATAACTTAGTAGACATGTCAAAATTTTCTCTAGAAAATATCTGACTTGGATCTTGTCAGTTTAGTCGTAGGACGTGTAAATTACACAGATCCTTCATGTATTAAAAGTTAATTATGCTTTGCCATTTTTCTGAGTGTGGCAAGGAGGTTGCTATAAATACAGATTATTTGGGGGGGAGATTCTCATTTTAAGTTTCCTCTTACATCTTTTTTGTGTATGCTTGTTCTGTACATGTGGGTCTTTATGTTTATAATGAAATGGTAGTAATGTCAATGCTCTTCCTCTGGCCCTGTCTACCTTTTATTTTGAGACAGTCCCTTAGGTCTAGAACTGGCTGAGTAGGCCAGGTTGGCCCCTGAGGTGTACATCCCCTCACTGGGATCCATGCCCTCCTCCCCCAGCTTTCGTCTATGGAGTCTGGAGCTTGATCTCAGTTATTCGTGATTGGACTGAACTATTTCCCCTTCCCCGCGTGCTTTAAAGTTCATAAATGTAGGCAGATTTAGTTTGGCACAGATGTAATTCCAGTACAAGGTCAAAGGATGCCTGTGAGTTGAAGGCCAGTTCTGGCTAGAGAGAGAGCTCCAGCCAGCATAGACTACAGAGTCTCTAAACCCTGTCTCTACTCCCCCCCCCCCCCTTCCCATTCTCCCTCCACACACTTTAGTGCAAAAATACCTGCAGCAGAGCCCAAAGGGCAAGCTATTAACTAAAGTTCAGAGGCTGGTGCGGGTGGGGTTAGAGACAGGGTTTAGAAAATGTGTGTTATCTTCCTGCTCTAGAGGGCTTGCCTATTGATTTCTACCTTTATGTGTACATAAAGTACTCAGAGGGAGTAGTGAATACAGGATACAAGCATGTCTAGCTGGCAGATCCTGACTGCAGATGCCATTTTAGCATTTCTAATGAACTTATTACTGATCAAGTACCTAGGCATTTTAAGAAAAAAATCTTAGTAATGCATTAGAGGATAAAGGAGAGGAAAAACGCATTGCCCCTTTTCAGAAAATGAAATAAGCACTTAATGAAGTGTCAAGTATTCGTTATTTTTTTCTGAAAATAATTAATATTGCCAAATGTACTATTTGCTTTTTGCAGCAGCAAGCTCTCGAACAAGCTTTGGACCGTGCAGAGGTGAGACCTGACTGATTAAATATTGAAATAGTGATGTTTTTAACTGACAGAAATGCCATAATAGGACATTTTGATAACCTTGAAGAGAACAGTATTTTAAACAAGACCATAGAATTTCTGAAGATGTTTTTCTATCCTGATGAATTTTTCTAAAATACCTTAAAGTATAGGTCATTGCACTCAGATATGCAATTTTAAAATAAATGTAGCTATAAAACTTTTAGAATATATTTGTCGTGTGGAGTTGCATTTTGTGGTACCAAGCACTAGGCTGAGTCTTAGTGGGATCTCTGTTACATTTGTTTATGCCTGTGTACAAGGTGAAAGTTCAGGCTTGTTGGAGCCTAGGTGACTAAATGGGCCTCTCTGTCCTACTGAAGACTTGCAGCATGCCTGCACTGACTCATACAAGCTCTCTGACCGACTTCTCTGTTTCAGTATATCGTTGAAAGTGCTCAGCAGAGACCTCCTAAGAGGAAATACCTGTCTGGTGGAAGGTATGACTGCTTAATCGGTAATGTCTAAGTCAATGAAATAAGATAACTGCCACTTACTGTAGACATTTCAAATGTTGTCAGTTCTCTATATGGACAGGTTGAGCATCCCAGATACAGAAATGTAAGATACTCCACAAGATGGAGCTTATGTCTTGATGGAATGTCACAAATGGATGTTTTCATGTCTAACTCATGTGACAGATTACAGTTAGAATGCTTCACAGTAACAAGTGGTATATAAGATTGTCTTACATGTATTTCAGTAGATGTGTGTGACCCTACACAATATATTATGTTTCAGAAACTAAAGAAGTCCAAAACAATACAGATCTAAAGCATTTTAAATAGTCCAGAGATGCTCAGACCGCATTATGAATTCTTCAATTGAGCTGGGCAATATAACACCATGTTGAATTGGCATTGTACAGAAATTAACAGACAATTTGATGTAGAAACATTGAAGTCTAAATGTCTTGTAATATACAGTATAATGTATTAATTAAAGTGATCTTACAAGGTTTGGTTACAGAATTAAAATATTTAAAATAATAAAAAGCAAACAATTTTCATGTTGAATATTTATTGCTCTTTTTCTAGAAAGTCTATATTTCAAAAACTTTATGACTTATATGTTGAAGAATGTGAAAAAGAACCCGAGGTTAAGGTAAATATAAATTCTTTATAGTACTGGGCTTTGGAGTTGAGGTAGAATGGGGCAGTTTTTTAGAACATTGTTTGAGGCAGCTAGTGATTTATATGTTCACGGTTGAATGTCTTTTTCAGCCAGACTGCAGTCAGTTCTATAGCTGAGCAGTTACATTCCCGAGCTAATCTGAGTTAGTGCTGAAGAGCACTGTGCACTGACTAACAGGCCATCATAAACAAGGCCACAGTGCTTGACCTCCTTTGAGACCTGGTTTGCAGACTTGTGCTAGGACCTCAGTAACCCATTTCTTGTGATTTATCTGCACATATGGAAAGGATTCAGATGTGCTAGTAAAAATGAGTTTTACCAAAGAATAAGCTTGTGGCCAGATTAATTCATTTTTATTCAGTGTGAAGGTATCTATAATTATAATCAATAGAAATGGACATTTTTTAAAGCAACGTTGCAATTTATTACAAAAACGTTTTCTTGTGTGTGGTTTGTTTGAGATGTGGGTTTTACATTGCTGGCATAGAACTCATGGAGAGCTCCCAGAGTGTTGGGGCTGTGTGTCTACCACATGCAGCTTTAAGAAAGACATGTATATGGACTTAAACACGAGCATTGAACAGTGTCCTATTCACCCAAATTTAACTGTTTGGAAACTCAGGCTAAAAGTATTTTAGGGTCTTTGTGAGCTTCTATTTTATCTTTAATTTAAAAATGAATGTCATTTAAACAATTAGTCACCCCCCCCCAAAAAAAAACCCTAAACCAATTAGCATACCAGAACTGTCTGATGTTTAAAATTTCTATCTTAGGGAAAAGAACCTTAAATTTATAAGTAACTATTGTGGCATACTTTCCATAAGTTTTATTCAAGTTTTACCAAACAGATTGCATGTTTAAAGCATATGGGTTTTTTAAATTGTATAAAATTTGTATCTGTAAACTCATAACAATCTGCATAATTTCTATATCCATCCATTTTAGAAACGAGAGCTAAGAGAGAGATCCTAAAGAATCTAATGGGAGTCTTCAAGCCCAGCATGTTGTGTAGATTGTCTGCCTATTTTTAAGACACAGAAGCAGAGCTGAGCAATCGCTGGGCCCTGGAGCCAAAGATGCTCTCTGCGCATTTCAGAAAGCCATTTCCAGCCAGTAGTTTTTTTTGTTGTTGCTACCAATTATTTTCTGTTTTTTTTTTTTTTTTAGATACATTAAAATACCCACCCCTTCATTTTCAGATTGCATAGTATTTTCATTCTGTTTTGATATTGATTAGAAATTTATGATTCTTGGGACCAGTGAGATAGTTGAGCAGATAAAGGTACTTGCTGTGAAGCCTGAGAGGATTCCCAGGCTCTGCATGGTGGAAGGAGAGAACTGACTTACAAAATTGTTCTCTGACATCCATGTGAAGCCTGTGGCATGGGTATACCTCATCTGACACACAATGATGAGTTTAAAGTTAGACATTTAATATAAGGCACTCAAAACAGATTTGTAATTTTAAATACTGAAAAAAAAATTTCATATTTTTTTCTAAAGTAGATGAAATGAGTTTAATCTTTTAAGTTGGTTTCATTCAAAACCACATATTTTATAAAATTGTGTATTTTGATGTGTGTACATGTGTCTATATGTTAAAAATATTAAGGTGTTTACCCTATACTTGAATAAAACATATGGTATGATATTTAAAAATATTATAAATAAATGAATTTATAGAAAACTGTCTATTTTCTTTCACCAGTTAGCTCTTTTCAGGCTCAGCATTTCAGCTGATTTGACTTGCTGAACAACTTTCCATCTAAGTAGATTTTGAGTTGTTAAGAAAGTTGTCCCTCTCTACCTGTTAGGCTCATCCTCTCCTATTGAGTCCAGACAAGGCAGTCCTCTGCTGTCTATGTGCCCGGGCCACAGCCCAGGCCATGTGTGCACTCTGGTTGGTGGCTCAGTCTCTGGGAGCTCCCGTGGATCGGGATTACTTGATATGATACTTAAACTGGGTGACCATCCCCTTCAGCTCCTTCAGGCTTCTCCCTCACTCTTCCATAAGTGTCTCTGACCTTGATACCCTCGGGGAGGGAAATGCCTGGCCTGGGGTGGGGAGGGGAGGTGGGAGTAGATGGATAGCTGAGGAAAATTGGGTATGGGAGTGGGAAAGAGAGGGTAGGTGTGGGGTATAGGAAGTGGGAAGGTAGGGGAGCACCCTCTCAAAGGCAAAGGGCAGGGGGAAGGATCAGGAGGGGGCAACATTTGGAATGTAAATAAATAAAATTAAAAATGAAAATAAATAAGTGAATGAATGAATGAATGAATGGGAAGAAAAAGAAAGTTGGCCCTATCACTGTGCAATTAAAGCTGGTACCCCACTCTTCATTCATAGGTTGGGTTTCTTTCTTTTTTCTTCCTTTTGTTTCTGTCTTCCCTTTGAGACTCCAGTAGGCCTTCAAGTGTGATGATGATTCTTTTGCCTCAGCATGCCATGTGCTTGCTAATAGACATTAGCTGTCATGCTTTTTGTTGTTTGTTTAAAATACTGCTTCTCAACCTTCTAGTGCTGCAGCTCTTTAATACAGTTTCTTATGTTGTGAACCCCAACTATTAAATGACTTGCGTTGCTACTTCATAACTGTAATTTTCTTTGTAACTGAATCATAAAGTGAATATCTGATTTCTGATGGGCGACCCATGATGGGTTGTTAGACCCCCAAAGGGGTTGTGACCCACAGATTGAGAACGGCTGCTCTAAAAGCTAGTATTGCTATGTAATAAGATCCATCCTGGCCTGGAACTCAGTCTTTTTTGCCTTGGCATCTTCTGAGTGCTGAGATTACAGGTA
Organism: Apodemus sylvaticus; assembly: GCF_947179515.1. Lineage (NCBI taxonomy): Eukaryota > Metazoa > Chordata > Mammalia > Rodentia > Muridae > Apodemus > Apodemus sylvaticus. The sequence continues at coordinate 113,584,522 of NC_067475.1, read as the reverse complement.
TACAGTCATGCATAGGAAGTTTATGGTGTGTGTTATTTTGTCTAAAGCATGCTAGTGATATTACTGTCCTATGAATTGTGACAGTTCCCAGGTATTTGGGATTGTAGAATGGGAGGGCCACCAGCAGGTATTTACTGTTTTCATGAACTTCACTTCTTTTTAAAGCAGAAATTAAGAAGAAATGTGAACTTGTTAGAGAAGCTTGTTATGCAAGAGACTTTGTCGTGCTTAGTAGTCAATCTGTACCCAGGGAATGAAGGGTATTCTTTGATGCTCAGGGGAAAAAATGGATCAGGTAAGACCTTCTAAAGTATGCCTACCACAAAGTACCTCTGCTTTTAAAAGTTAGCTTTTAAAAAATTAAAAGTTGACCTTTAATCACAGTTTATCCTGATTAAAAGACAAATTCTTATTCCATACTTTTTTCTCCTCTTGACTTTTGCTAGAATGTTTGACATTGTTGTAGTGTGTAGATGACTCTATAATTGGTTAGATCTTTAAAACTTTAGATTAATTTATTTTTGTTTTATGTGAATGGATGTTTTGCCTGCATCTCTATCTGTGTACCACATGTATGCCTGGTCCCTTCAGGGTCCAGAAGAAGAGGTTGGATACACTGACGACTGTGAGCCACCATGTAGGTGCTGGGAATTGAACCGGGTTCTTCTAGAAGAGCAGCCTGAGCTCGTAACTCTTGAGCCTTCCCTTCACTCCCAATCTCCTTTTATATTTTACTTTATTTTATTTTATTTAGTTGGAGGAGGGAGGGAAGATTGTGGCATTCGTGTAGTGGTCCCAGTGAGAGAACTCAGGTGTTCAAGCTTAGCTCCTAGTGCTTTACCCACTGAACCAGCTTGCCAGCTTGATTATGTCTTATAGTTAATAGAATAGGTGATTTTTAACAATTATTTTTTATTGCTATCTATATTTTAAGGTATTTTAGCTGCGTTTTATATATGAGTATAAAAACTTGCAAAGCATTCATTGTCTTTTAAGTAATTTTTATTGAGACATCAAAAAATAGTAAACATTGAAGACATTCCTAAAAAGGTTCTAATACTGGGGATGTGAAGAGCATTACAACATATTCTTTTTTTTTTTTTAAAGATGTATTTATTTATTGTATGTAAGTAAACTGTAGCTGTCTTCAGACACACCAGAAGAGGGCAACCGATCCCATTACAGACAGTTCTGAGTCACCATGTAGCTGCTGGGAATTGAACTCAGGACCTCTGCAAGAGCAGTCAGAGCTCTGAACCACTGAGCCATCTCTCCAGCCCAACATAAATATTCTTAGATTTCATTTAAAGAGGCACCTCAGAATTTAATAATGTGAGCCATACAAGGAACTTAGCTAGTGAAGAGTTTGATTTATAGGCGTAAGAATGTAGCTCAGTTGTTAGACTACTTACCTAGCATGCACAGAGCTTGGAGGTTAGTTCACAGCACCGCGTAAGCCCGATGAGGTGTCCCTCGTCTATACTCCTAACTCTCGGCATGTAGAGGCAGAAAGAGAATGTGTTTATTTTCCTGTTCTTGTTTAAAATGTTACATACTAAACAAGTTTTTCAGCACTACAATGTGATTGGCTTACAAGACTTAGCCTTTGAGCTGTGTTTTTAAGATTTACTTTTATTGTTTTTAATTGTGTATACATGTGTTTGTATGGGTATGTACATATAAATGCAGGTGCCCCAGGGGTGACAGTTTCAGTCACTGAGCTGCCCTGTGGGTACTAGGTACAGAACCCAGGTCTTCTGCAAGAATGGCAAGTGCTCTTAGTCACTGAGCCATCTCTTTAGCGTAGTGTATTCTATTTTTAAAAATAATTTAAATTATAGTTCCAATTTTTTTGTGAGGTGGTTTTTATAAACTTTGTTTTAAAATTGAGATTCTGAGACCATCCGCTTGCCTTATGAAGAAGGGGAATTGCTTGAATATTTGGATGCAGAAGAATTACCTCCTATTTTGGTTGATCTCCTTGAAAAATCACAGGTAAGAAAACAAGACAAAATATTGTTTTAAAAATAACCTATGTGTAGTAGCATTGCCTCCATAGCTGCTTAGAGGCTGAAACAGGAGCATCTTAAGGAAGTTTGAGGCCAGCCTGGGTAATGTAGCAAAACTCCAGTTCTAAAATTGTGTGTGTGTATGTGCGCATGTATATGTTGCATACACACACACACACACATATATATATATATATATATATATATGTGTGTGTGTGTGTGTGTGTGTGTATGTGCGCATGTATATGTTGCATACATACACACACACACATATATATATATATATATATATATGTGTGTGTGTGTGTGTGTGTGTATGTGTATATATACATATATATATATATGTATATATATATATATGTAAAAATGAAATGTCTTTTTCAATCCCTTCTTTTGTGGTACTGTTTAGTGAACTAAGGCCTCATATATGTTAGGCAATCAGTTTACAATTAAATTATACCCAGTATCCAGAAAAAAATATTAATGCTTTGTATGGTATATATCATGTGTGTGTGTTATGCTTTTTTAGGTACATATCCTTTGTGTGTGGTTTTGTTTTATGAGACATGAATATATTTCTAGCCCGGATAAATGTCTTAGAACTGGTGATATTCTTGCTTCAGCCTCCTGAATGCTACCGTTACAGATTGAGCTGCCACATGCTAGCGTTCTCAGGAGTGTTGAAGGCATAGCGTGAGACGTTGCAGCATTGCTGTTTAAGATGTTTATTGTGCCTTACTTGTTTGCTGCACTGCCATGTGCAGCTCTAGTACTTCTAAAATTGCTGTAATAAATGACCCTAGAATTTTCCCAAGGTTAAAATTAAGAAATTCTGAAAGAATCTGTTTTTGCTGTTTATGAAGCGTGCTTGCACGTCAGAACATAAATAGTAGTGCTTTCAAGAAAGTGCGCACTTTTAGGATTGGGTCTGGTTGATTAAAGGTAATGACTACTACGGTACTATTGATTTGTATTTGAGCACAAATAGCTGTAATGGTGCAGAGTACACGAACATACATGCTTGAGTGGTAGATAGTAGGTAAGTTGTAGCAAAGAGTGCTGAGGTTTCCTGAACTTACTTTTTTTTTTTTTTCTGAGACAGGGTTTCTTGTGTAGTCCTGGCTGTCCTGGAACTCACTCTGTAGACCAGGCTGGCCTCAAACTCAAAAATACGCCTGCCTCTGCCTCCCAAGTGCTGGGATTACAGGCGTGCGCCACCATCACCCGGCTTTCCTAAACACTCAATACAGCATAGTTGAGAGTTAAGTTTGTGGCTGGCTCCTTCCCATTAATAGACTCTAAAAGTCTAAATATTTTAGGAAAGCAAATAGTGAAGTTAGATTCTGGCAGGGTTGATTGACAGTGTGTGGCAATGAAAGACTACATAACAATTACGAAGCTAGCAGAGTGAAATGATGACCAGTGAGCTCCAGAAGAGCCTCAGTCTCAGCAAGTGCTGTAAGCGACTCTGTAGATGGATGCAGAGTCACCCTGGATGTCAGCGGATGCAATGCCAGTCTCCTGTTGACAGTTTTAAATTGCTTTTTAGAATGATGAACATAGAAATAAATAATCCTTAGCAGTCTATATAATGGTATATCCAGTGTATAAAAGCTACCCGCTGATTGTACAGACTTGGAAGAATGTGAGCCATTCACCACAGCTTGCTTATTTTGGTGAGCTCATATATTTGAAAGCTTGTATGTTGTTTGAAAATTGACACTTACCTGAACATTTTTTTTTTTACTTAAAACAGGTTAATATTTTTCATTGTGGATGTGTGATTGCTGAAATACGTGACTATAGGCAGTCCAGTAATATGAAGTCTCCGGGTTACCAGAGTAGGCACATTCTCTTACGCCCAACAATGCAGGTATGGAATGTTTAATTAGAACGTACTGCTTTTTTTGTTTGAGTTGGATTTTTATTAAATGTCCATATATTTGTAAGAACATACGTGTTTTTTAAATGTTTTGTTTTTTCTAGACTTTAGTCTGTGATGTCCATTCTATAACAAGTGACAACCATAAATGGACCCAGGTTAGTTCTCTCTCTAATCCCAAGTAGGCCACACGCAGTGAGAAGCATCAGTGAGAAGCTTCCTTTTACTGACATTAGAGCGGTGTGTTAGGGTGGACACTTGAACAAAACCAAGGTTCCCTTCTGAGCTTTAGGTTCTGATACTTTCTGTATATTTAGAAATCCCTCAAGGAACTACATGTAATCTAGTCCCAGTTGTTTCCAACCTTGCTGATAAACTGGAGTTAACCCGTGAAGCCTAATGTGAAAATTGTTTTTTTTATCCTCTCAAACAAAAGCTTCATCCTTACTATTGAAAACAAACAGATGGTGATTTTCTCTCATAGGATTCTATAATTCTACAGGAAGCCTAGACTTCCTCCCCACTCCCTCCCTTTCTTTTCTTTTTCTTTTTGAGGTAAGATCTTTAGCCTAGGCTAGCTTGGGACTTGAGATCCTGCTGCCTTAGCCTCCTGAGTCTCAGAGTAAAGACCTGTATCACCACACCTGGTCTAACAGGACTTCTTAGTCTGACATCAGCTAATTGATACTCTAGTTCTAGCTCCTGTTGCTTTGGAGAGAAAATGTCAGTAACGTGAAATTCCCCTCTGTGGAATGTGCTTGTGAACTAAGATTCAGGATATATGTAACTCATAAGTGACAAGGTTTAATCTGGGCTGTTATTTTCCTATCTATAAGGTTGAAAGTTCTTGTTAGAGAAAAACTTGCAGTCAACACTAGAGAGCAGAAAGCATCATTTTCTTAAGCTGAGGATTGGTTAAAAAAAGAGAATATAGCTATCCTCAGTTATTTTACCATTCCTGAATAAACTGTATTTTAAACAACCAAATAAATATTCACTCTTTGGATTTGATGATTTTATACATCATGCAAATAATTCAGTTTCCATTAGAAGTTTCTTCATCTTGTCAGATTTACATGTTAATGTTCAAACTTGAGTTACTACTACATTTACTTTAGTCTACCAAACTTCCTGGGAATATTTCTGAATTAAATGATGTATGTTTACATTATCAAAAATGCATCTGAGGCTGACATATGTCTGTGTATTTCAGGAAGACAAACTTTTGCTTGAGAGCCAGCTGATTCTAGCTACAGCAGAACCACTGTGTCTTGACCCATCTGTGGCTGTAGCATGCACCGCAAATAGACTGCTCTATAACCGGCAAAAGATGAACACTCGCCCAATGAAACGGTAATCACCAGCACTTGTGTGACACGGGTGCTTAAGTTTGGTGTTGTTGCTAGCCATAGTGTCCTTTCCTCAGCATGTAAGTGATGGATTCCTAAGTTCAAAAATGAGATTTTTTATGGCCTTGTATTGTGGATTTGTGTTATAGACCTTTTAAAAAATGTTTTCTGCATTATTGTAAAGTGGTATTTTCTTCAGTCTTTTAAAGAAGGAACTTTTATAAGTTTATGGCCTGTTCACCAGTTGTGAGACTGTAAGAAGACGAGATAGGACCAGAGGGATGGTTGCTCATTGCTTCTCAACACTACTTGGAAATAGTTAACATGGAAACAATGTGTAACTTAGAGTTTGGAGAAACCACAATCACAGTTGTAGACATTAGTTTATAATGACTCTCTCTAGTCCTGGATTCAGATTAGTGTGGCTCGATGGTCATGAGTATTTTGTTCTTTTTCTTTCACCTATGCTCTAAGCTTGCTGGTGTGAAAGTTGTATTCCTAGTGTGTGGTGTGTGTGTGGTGTGTGTGTGTGTGTTGTAAATATGTGTTTGTGATTGAATTTGTCATCAGTGCATGCCCTTTCTTTCCCGTGTGTTCTGAGTTGTTGCTTCATTGCTTCCCGTGTATCGTAGGTGTTTGAAGAGGTACTCCAGGTCCTCCCTGAACCGGCAGCAGGACCTCTCTCACTATCCTCCTCCCCCTCAACTGAGATTACTTGATTTCTTACAAAAGCGGAAGGAAAGGAAAGCAGGCCAGCATTATGACCTCAAAATTTCCAAAGCAGGAAATGTAAGTCATTAAGGGGCTCGCTCTGTACTAATAGGCTGGCTTTGCTCTAAGGTTTTTTGGTGTGTAATTGTCTTGTTTTTAATTTTCAGTGTGTGGACATGTGGAAACGGAGTCCCTGTCACTTGGCTGTGCCTTCTGAAGTAGATGTAAGTCCATGAAACGCTGCACTCTAGCATAGGGCCAAGGGTCAGCATTAGGAAGCTGATGCTGAGAGGAAAGAAGGAAAGAAAAAACAGCTTGTTTGAAAAGAAAGTTCACATTTCAAGAATCTGTGTCTATCAGTCATGTAAGTTTGTTGTATTAAGTGGGCTACCAATCCAGTCTCGGTTACTTAAGAGCATAAATTTGAATAGAGTTCCGTGTTAGGAGCAGAAATAATGTTAAGGTCCCAAAATGTGGGTAGAGTATGGCATATTTTATATAATAATAGGAAATGACCATGTGTTTTTCTGTAGTGGTCCTTCATAACTGACTCAGACTGGTAAAATTTAAAGATTAGTAATATTAGAAATCTGGAACTCCCAATAGTATTCTTTACTAATAACACATGAGTGCTAAGCAGTCATAAAGGTGTTATGAAGGACCATTTTATATTTCATGTTTTGTTTCTTTTAGTGTTTATATTTTAGATATACATGTGTGTGTGTGTGTGTGTGTGTGTACATGTGCAGACCATAACACGTGGAAGACCAGAGGACAACCATTGAGGGATGAGTCTTTGCTTCCACCATGTTATTCCTGGGCTGCAGACTCAGAACTTAAAAGGTTCAGTGGCAAGAACCTTTACCTGCTAAGCAATCTTGCCAGTTTACTTAATTCTTTATGATAGCTGTTTCAAAATTATTTACTATTTCAAGAATGCTTTTTGTAACAATTCTAATAGTTCTTACTGTTTTAACAGTTAAAACACAAAGCCAGAGACATCTATAGGCTATGTGTACAAACCAAGAAAGCAAGCCATATTAATCTTCTTGTTGCATATGTGGCCCCCAGGCAGCCAGTGCTCTTAACCACTTAATCATCTGCAGTCCCACATACTACACTTAATTAAACATATCAGGAGGGTTTTAAACTCCTTAAATACAAGTGCTTGGTGATACTGCTGGTTGGAATCCTTGTGCCTGCATTGTTTTTGTGAATTGTGCAGGTTCTTGTCTTTGTTCCGAGACTGATTACATTTTATTCAATGTCTTCATTGTTTAGGTGGAGAAATATGCTAAAGTGGAGAAATCCATCAAATCTGATGACTCACAGCCAACAATGTGGCCAGCTCATGTAAGTGATCAATTCCAGGTTCTTTGACTAATGATCCTGTGGATTTTTGCCTGTGCATTTTTTTGTTTTGAGACAGTGTCTCTTTTGGCCAAAACTGACCTCAAACTTGCAGTGTAGTCAAGGCTGACCTCAAACATACTGATCCTCGTGCTTTCACTGCCCGAGTGCTAGATGTGCCTCTGCTCTATGTTTTAAGTATGTTGTTTGTAAGCTAGGCTCTGAAGTTATTCAACAGAAAATATCTTTTCAGTAAGATGGCTTAAAAACATCTCTGAATGGAAATGATCTGATTTTCTCATTGTAATGGTTTCTTAAAGGGAGAAATTGGAATAATAGTTTGGATGGACTCTAGGCACAAAATAATAAGATTTATAGACATCTTAAGGATGTTTTGTATGAATGGCCTATGACAAAAATACTTCCACTTCCAAACCTTATATTCAGATTGTTAACTATTATAGTTGTATGTACAATGAATGAAGCTCTGTGCTGTCACCCTGGCTTGAAGAGATGCAACATTGGAACACTTGGCATAAAGAACTGTAAAGAAAGCGTCCTATGCTATAGTTCTCTCTGAGGGTTTGGTTGTTCCATTCCTTTACATTTATTTATTTGTTTATTATTATTGGTCTTGAAAGAGATCAGCCTGCCTCTGCCTCCCACGTGCTGGAGGTAAAGACACATGCCACCACCCCTGGCCACTTCATTTACCTGTAATGTGGGAATAGCCACACCAGCCATGAGTTTTGTTTTGACAGTTGGATGAGGTACTACTTGTTAGGTACTGTGACAATATTCAGGAAATGGTTTTTTTTATAATTTTCATTGTGCGTAGAAATGTATAACACTTTCTTAATAAGTGACTCAATATCATAACAATCATACGTGACCTTAAACATTCTTTCAGTGCCATGTATACACCAGACAGAAGTCAGTTTAAATTTTATTATTGGTCGTTGTTGATAATTTTTGCTGCTCGAGAAGAAATGACTTGGGATTCTCTGTTCTTTTCAGGATGTAAAAGATGATTATGTATTTGAATGTGAAGGTGGTAATCAGTATCAGAAAACCAAGCTAACCATCTTGCAGTCTCTTGGCGATCCACTTTACTATGGTAAAATACAGCCGTGGAAAGCAGAGGAAGAAAATGACAGCCAGATGTCTCCGTCCCAGTGAGTTCTGATGAGTGTGTAATAGACAGAGCTGGTCAGAGCCTATTTAGAGCGCCCAAGGAGCTGCCAGCTAATGCATACATTCCCTCTGGGGAAATGCTACTTGGTATAGAGCTGTGTTCTGACAGTGGATGTGAGTACAGTGGAATGCAGTTGCCGAGTTCTCTTAGTTACTTAGAATTAGTTTTGAAAGTGCAGATAATTATTTTCAGCATAGTCTTGGGATTTTGTTGTGGCATATTAATATTATTGTCAATTTATGTAGTTGATTTTCTAAATGGTACATCATTAGTACAGGATACTAATTATCAATTTTTATTTGGGAGTAACTCGGGATTATAAGCAGGGTCTGTGATTCCCTAGTTGGCCTGGAGCATATTATAGAGACGAGGCTGGTCTTGATTCACTGAGATCAGCCTGCCTTTGTCACTGCCTTTTGGGTGCTGGGGTAATTTTGATTGTATGGTTACTTTAGCATTTGTGTGTGTGTGTGTGTGTGTGTGTGTGTGTGTGTGTGTGTGTGTGTAACAAATTACGAAATGAAAAAAAAAAGTTCAGTTGTATGTCAAATTATTGTTAAACCTTTACCAAAATTTGTGAAGAACAATGAGTTTTAGAGTTACTTCACCCATACCTAGGTAAAAGTTAACACGAAGGAGCTAGCAGCAATCCTTGGTTAACAGCTCTCAGCTGGTTTGATTATGCATGCCCCTGAAGGTCTCCCTCATTCACCGCGGTGGGTTTGCCAGCATGGCTGCAGTGTAAGGCACAGTAGCTGCTCCTTTGTAAAGGTGCAGTTCCCATGGCCATGGCCGGCTTCCGGGAGTCACTGATGCCGGGAGTCACTGATGCAGCAAGTCTGTGCTCTTCCACATTCCTCCCTCCCTCTTCAGAACCTGAGAGCTGTGAAGCTTAAGTTTGGCTGGCCTTAATTGACTGTTTTTCATTTTGTATTTCAGCTCCTCTGCTGATGATCATTCAAATTGGTAATTAAAAAATAAAATTCACTTGTTTTAATATGTTAAGTTATAATGTCAAAATTTTTAAAAACTTGGAAAAGATTTATTTTTTAATATTTTTTAGAAAAGATTTTTGAGTTGGCAATAAGCTTTCATTCTTGTCTAGGAATGACTTGTTTAAGAATGACTTCCAGAATTGAATTAAATGAATGAAAAACCACAGGTCTCTCAGTAGTTGAGTAATTTTACTAAAGGGACAATGTTTGTGAAATTGTATAGTGGCTCTTGGTTATTTTATTCCAGATTGTGTAAATTATAAATAAACATTAAAATAAATTTCTCCTAAGGTGACCAGCCAAATGATTATTTTATCATGAATGTACAACTTGAGCATTATTTCTTGTGTTTAATTTTTAAATTAAACATTGGTAGACTTTTAAATGAATTTGAATATATTGCTGTGACTAAATATGAAAGACTTTAAGATGCTTTAAGACATTCTTACCTGAGACTTCTCTCTCTTGGTACATTTTAGGTTTATTATTGGGTCAAAGACTGACGCAGAGAGGTAAAGTGCATTTACTTCTTTATTTTTGGTTAGAGTGGATGTGAATCTGTATTTTTGTAGAGTAGAATATTCTATATTTGAGTCACAGATGTTGACTTTGCTATATATTTAACTGGACATTCCATCATCATTACTGTCTTGGGTTAATAAATCAGTTAAAATCTCTGAGGTACATTTTCTTAATATTTTAATGAAAATTAATAAAAACTGTATAAAATACAGTTTGTTTTAGGTAAGAAAACTTAGGTATGTGAGATATGATTTTAAGGAGAAAGTTTATAATCCAAGTCTAAGGGAAAAGGAATGAGACATTTTGTTGTCTTTGGTTTAATTATTGTAATCAGGGATGACCTTATAATTTCTATATTAGAAATAAGATCTTAAAAGTATGCATTTAAGTGCATTCATTTATCATAGTAACAGAGAAGATTTAAACATAATCTTGTCATTGGAAAGATTGGAGTATACTTTTTTCCATTCTACTTAGTGTGTGTGCTTGTCAGGTCCCTCACAGTTGGATGGCGGGTGGGGCTTGGTTCTCCCTCCTGCACATGGGTTCAGGGCAGTATGCATAGGTCGGCAGGCTGGAGGCCAGCGCCTTTGCGCATCTCCACAGCACATAACACACTTTTAAAGGCAGGACTTCATCATGCAGATCAGTCTAGTCTTGGTCTCTTGACCAGGCTTTCTGCCTTTCTGCTGTGGAGTAGTTAGCTTGTGCTATGTGCTAGGTGAATGAGAATTCACCTGGATGCTCTAGGTTTATGTCTTGGCACTTGTCACATTGGGATTTTTATGTTAAATCTGGTGGGACTTTTCCTATAATAGCATTACTTATTTCCTGTATGATTTGTGTTTAAGATAAATTTGGCCAATCCTTACCTGTTTTTCCCTAACATTTCAGGGTAGTTAATCAGTACCAGGAGTTGGTCCAGAATGAAGCCAAATGCCCAGTGAAGATGTCACACAGCTCTAGTGGTTCTGCCAGTCTCACTCCAGGGGAGGAGGCAGAAGTACGTTCACACGGTTCCTGCTGTGTGCCCATTGTTTGTCGAGAAGTCTCAGAGATGGGAAGAGCACAGCAGTTGTAATCTTGCTTTCACTTTTAGCTTTTTTTTATTATTGTACTTCATGTTTAAAGCTTCCGAAGTCCTCAATGATAGGTACAGGTATCATTTATTCCTGTTAAAGGTGGGTTGAGAAGGCTGGCAGGGGTTCCTTCACTTTCTACCCTTCCCCGGGACTCACCTCACTGCAGATGCTACAGTCTGTGGATTCTGAGTACACATAGGAATCTCAGGTGGGAATTATAGTGATAATGATTCATCTTAACAGATATGTTTAATGTCACTCCTCACAGCCGGAGACCTCGTCCATTCAGTCTTCAGTTTTGGGAAAGGGAGTGAAACATCGACCCCCACCCATCAAACTTCCCTCAAGCTCAGGAAATAGTTCCTCAGGTATTGGAGAAATCCTCGTCTCCGTGACCTAATAGTCATCTTTTTGAGTCATCTTTTTAACATTTCTTAAAATGTTACTCAGTTTGACTGTGAATTATGAATAGGGAAAAGACTTTTATGCTTTTCTATGTATTTATGAGTGTGTGTCTTTTTATATCTTTGCTCCTGGAGGTAGCAGATTTGGGTGGGTTGAGAGATCAGAGCTCTGGTCTGTATGATTGCTCAAGTACTCTTGTATTTACTGCACCAACTCTCCAGCCCTAGGGAATAATTTGTATTCTTCCAGGTAACTATTTCACAGCACAGCAGGCCAGCAGCTTCCTTAAATCTCCAACCCCTCCTCCTTCATCTAAGCCCAGCCTTTCTCGGAAGTCATCTGTGGATCTCAGTCAAGTTAGCATGCTTTCTCCAGCTGCCCTATCACCTGCCAGCTCATCCCAGAGTGAGTCATGATTTAAACTCTTGCTCAAATTTTCCTACATTTTTGCAATGGTATTTCTTGAGGCAGCTCTTATTCAATCTGTGAATAGTGAAACTTGAATGTACTGTGTACCCAAAATGTCTAAGTTGCATGAAATTCCAAGTAGACTTCTTGTTGGCTGTATGTATTTCGTGTTTACTGTAACTGTATTTGCTTTTCTGTATCTGTGTATGCACTCTGTGTATACCTTTCTTTTAGGCTTGTTGCCTAAGCATCTTAAAAAAATTACCTAGCAATAAGATTGCAAAATATTATTTATAGTGCACCCTAGGATCTTTTTTTCTTACTATATAAACTGTGGCTAATACTAAAAAGAAAATGTGAATTATTGAAAGTACTATCTTTATCTTTGTATGTGTAAGACACAGCTGCTTCCAAGGTTACAGGCAATAAATGGAAAATTAGTATTTGAGAGCATGCCTACACTTCTGTAAGGGGTCATTAAATGTGATTATCTGAACACAGGAAAAAGAATTCTCATTTCTGGATTCCCTTCTATATCAGCAAGCAGAGACATAGGAATGTTAGGTTAAATTTGGGATAATATCTTCAAATGAATAACTGAATAAGTTAGGTACTAATTTGGAAGGGGATTCCAGTTTTTTAGCTTTTTTCTTTTTCTTTTTTTTTTCTTTTTCTTTTTTGCTTGGTGGCTAGTGTGTGCTGTCAGTGTACTGCACAGTGCTAAGATGGTCCTAGATATTAACATCTGCATCCTGATAGCTCAAAAGGTGTAATTTTTCTGCCTTCTTGTTTTGCACAAAGAAAAATAAATAAATTTTCTGAAAGTCTTATTCACACTTCTCGTGTTGTGGGTATGGATTGTGGTGATCTACTGCACACAGTTGTTGTGTTAAGTCAGGGTGGAGTGACAGTTTCTGGACATTCACCTCTCTCTCCTTTCTTTCTGCAGGACATGAAAGCTAAAAAGGAAACACCTCAAGAGCTTTTGCTTTACTTTTTTGGTTTCATTTTTTTAAGATTTTTTTTTTAAGTTGATAAAACTGTGCATACTTCATTCACAACAGATTTTCTATACATTCAACATTTAAACAGAAGTACACAGTTACTGTTAAAGATGCAGTATTATCTATAAAGTACCTGCTTTATTCTTTGTAAATTTCTTTGTCAGGGTAAACTTGATATGTTGGGAATTAAGCATGTATATCTCAGTGCCGTAACTGATAGCTTGTGTAGCTTACTAAATATGTTGACAGTTTATCTCTGACAGTTAAACTAAAATAAGCAGTATTTTTTTAAAGAAGTCTTAAATTAGTGAAATCACAAATAACAAAAAATTAACTTAAATTCATTCTCAACTTTGTAGGCAAAAGACAGCATGTAGGAGACTAACTTTTTATTGGGTGTTGTGGTAGAGTGTAAGTGTATTTCCACTGTTAACTGTGATCCAGAGTGGGGTTTTTAGGTGATATACTGCATCCTTAATTGTAATTGAGTGTAGCAACACTCGTGGATCATGTAGAGAGTTAACACTTGCAGTTAACTGCTTTTAAAAAATTGGAACAAATTTGCCAGTGCTAAGTAAGATTCCATTAACCTTATTTTAAAAGGACCAGCTATTTATAACAAACTAGCAATTTTTATTTTTCTCAATGAGCAGGATCTGGAGCTCCTAAGCCATGTACTCCTACACCAACCCTTTCATCGGCCCCACACCCTCCTGACGCTCAGAACTCAGCTCCTAGTACCCCTTCAGCCACCCCATCTCCCCAAGACTCAGGCTTCACCCCTCAGCCCACTTTGTTAACTCAGTTTGCTCAGCAGCAAAGGGCTCTGAGCCAGGCAATGCCTGTGACAACCATTCCTCTTTCTACCATGGTAACATCTATAACAACAGGAAGCACGGTCTCCCCGGTCATGGCAGACTCTGCTGGGCTTAACTCCATCAGTGTAGTGAGCTCTGCTGGGTAAGTTGACAATGTTAATGACAGTTGTATTTGTGAGATTAAGACAAATTGCATATTATACTGAAATATAGTTTTTGATATGGTCAGGAGCTGCTTCATATGAATGATAGAATCTTAGTAACAAATTTATTACCTGTAAAAAGATGTACTTCCAGTTGGCCAGATTTTGTCCCTTGCCTGTTACTGTCTTTGAATCACTTGGGCAGGACATTGCGTCTCTGTATTCTGAAGTATCTAAGGATGTGCTCAGTACCTAAGCCAGCTTTTCACACTTCAGCAGTAAGAAAAAACTTGGCCTAGAAAATGAAAAGTTTTAAAAAAAAAAAAAAAAAAGATTTTATTTTGGGGTGTATGTGCTACAGTATATGTAGAGGTCAGAGGGCGACTTGCATGTTTTGGGTTTGTTTCCTTCTACCGTCTGCATGGTCAGGCTTAGTGGCAAGTGCCTGCTGAGCCATCTCACCTGCCCTAGGAGTTAATTTTTAATTCAGAAGGGATGGAACTTGTTTTTATTGCTTTTTGTCATTGTTTTTAGTCTGAAGAGTTGTGAGGCTGATATTTGCTTTCACCATGTGTAACGCTCTGTCCCTTACCCTGCAGTGGAGCCCAGGCTCTGAAGAATGGCTCAAACTCCATGTTGGGCTGTGACACTGGGGCCATACCTCCTGCAGGAAAAAGCCTGTGCAGCAGCCTGGTGCCATCAGGAGGTCTCTTAGCAAACGCACTGCCCAGTGCTATGCAGGCAACTCCTCAAGCAGGTTAGAATAAAGTCCATGGGAAAGCTTTGATTTATCTTGTTGTTTTGGTTTTCGATGCATTTTTAAAGACAGGATCTCATGTTGCTGGTCTCACCCTTGCTCTGTGCTGAAGGTGACCTTCAGTTGATCCTCCTGCTTCCACCTCGCTGGATGGCTGGCATGTCCCCATACCCATCCATAGAAACCGCTACTGAGGGACAGCGCTAAAAGCATTAAGTGTTTTATTTCTTCGATACTTGAAAAGCCTTTTGTAGTTCTGGTATCACATAACCACCTAGCAAAAGCTTCTAGGAAGAAACCTATTAAATCTACAAATCTGTGCACATTATGTCTTCTGCTTTGGAATAATAAGTAATGAAAGTAGTTTTAGTTACCTTATTCTTGTCTATGTAGTAATACTCCAGAGAAAACAGCACAAATATATATTCTCCTGCAAGCAATCTAGCATGGTATCCAAAAGCATGGATACTTATTTTTGTAATCTGTGGAAGTTGCTTTTTCCCATCATTTTCCCCAGAGATAAAGTAGTGATAGCAATAATAATTTGTCTCATGGGAGAGTGAATATAGGTCAGAGAAATATTCACACTGTAGCTGGGACAAGAGGAGCATTCAGCGTTGCTGTTCTTTGTAGTAGTAGCAGGTGGCTGAGTCAGACTCATTATGTTGCCTACGATAATGCTTGTTGTAATGCCGGTGACCAGTTCCTTTTCTTAACCTCAGGTATGGAAAACCTAGAAAGTATAATGTAAAATGTTATTTTCTAATTCTAGTTGTGCTTATTTTAATGAGAAGGATCCATGGAAATTAAAGTCACATCCTGAATTTTTGATGCTTAAATGAACATGAAAGGAATCTCATGGTACCAGGTTTACATGGCTCCCCTGCTGTTCTTAGAGAAGCCACTTAATCGACCCCAGTCTGAGTCTCACTGACATTATATGTCCTTAGGAGAAAGGGCAAGTCTACCAGTGCCTTGTTCAGCTGGAAAGCCACATACAGAGATCATGCTCCTTTGTATGCTCTACCACAGTGACACACTAAGTGCATGCTAGGACGGGAAACACAGCTGCACAGCAGTGAAATCTCAAGCCATTTCTCCCCAGGGACTCATTCCTAAATGGGACATGCCTGAGACCTTCTCAGTTTCTCATACTAGCCTTTGATGACGTCACATTCAAATTTTTCTATATCTCTTTCTGTAAATAACCTCTAACAGAAGACTACGTGTGTTACATATGTTTTTGTTTATGAGATTTTCCACTTCTTCCTCCCAAACCTTGTGATTACAGTTACAAGCCACTTTACTAGATAAGTTCCAGACTGATGTAGGCAAAAATTTCACATACGTTTTTGAAGAGGCCAGGTGGGGGCTGTTGAGACAGGGTCTGTCTTTATAGCTTCGGCTGTTTTAGAACTCACATCAGGCTGGCCTTTAACTCAGAGATCCACCTCCTCTACCTCCTGAGTGCTGGGATGAAAGGCATGCAACCTCCACAGTGGCTAATTTGCACATACTTGAGATCAAGGTCAACAAACTGTAGCTGTCCCGCCTGCCAGTATTGTTGTTTTATATCTGTCTGTGTGAGCATAGGTGACTCAAGGTCAGAGTCCAGGCCTAGTCAGTCCTCTCCCTTGTGGGTCCTCTCCTCAGTCCTGCCCCCTGTGGGTCCTCTCCTCAGTCCTGCCCCCTGTGGGTCCTCTCCTCAGTCCTGCCCCCTGTGGTCCTCTCCTCAGTCCTGCCCCCTGTGGGTCCTCTCCTCAGTCCTGCCCCCTGTGGGTCCTGGGCTTCCACTTGGTCCACTTGGGTGGCAAGTGCTGCTACCTGCTGTTTTGTTTTTCTTTACTTTTAGAATTAATAGGCCATTGTATTCTAACATTGGTTTTTACCTTCACACACACACACACACATACACACACAAAGGGGTGTGTTCTTTTAACATTTTGGTGATTGGTATTTTGTATGCAAAGTTTAGCATATTTTGTATGTAGCTGAGGAATGTAAACAAGTGACAGTTAATGTGCTTGCGCAGTGGTGGTAGTTTTTTTACATCTTGGTGAATACATAATCCTAGGTGTCTGTTTTCAATAGTAAGAGAAGGGAAGAAGTCTTTAAAATGTAGAATATAGTTTATACGTAATGCCTCACATCTTTTAATACAGTGTCAATATTGACAATAAAATGGTTCTTTTGTTATGTATAAACTAGTCATTTGGAGAAAGGACAGTAATATATTTTCACACGTTGAAGTATACATTTTCATTTGTAATGCTTTCAGTTCCTTTATAACCATTAGTTTTATTTAACAGGTATCCCATTTGGTTTAAAAAATACTTCAAGTCTCAGGCCTTTAAATCTACTCCAGGTAAACATGAAACAATACTTTTGATTGAAATCTTTATATTTTTTATTTTTAAAAACAATGTATATTTATACATGTCAGCTTTTGAAGTTTATCTGGAATCTTCTAAGGGTATATGTAGTTTTACCTTTATGTAGTTATGTGCAAAATAATCATAATAATAAAGGGTGTTCTGTAGATGAGGCTTTCATTGTGTTTACTCCCTACCTAGTCGAGAGCTAGCTGCCCCAAAGGGAGTCCCTGGAAAGGCATGTGCCAGAAATGTGGTAGCAGGGGCACTTGCAGATACGTGCTCGCTGGGCTCACCTGTGTTTTTGTGCTTGAGGTCTTCAAAATGTATGCATGCATTATTTTCTCCAAGGATGATTATGCTTTTTTAATACAGTGACAGATAACTGCTTATCATCTGTAAATGTTTGTTGGGTCTAATCTATACCTGATGATGAGGCCTTTCCTGACATTACTTTGTCACCATACCCATAAAGCCACAGAAACTGAGAATGTGCACACAGCTAGAGATGGCATTACTTTAATTAGAATTGCTTTCCTTCATGTTGTATCAACATGTGCCTTAAGAAGTCTATTCTGACAAGAGATAAAAAAGAAATGAGGACAAAGCTATCTTACCTACTAGCGAAGAAGAAGAAATCCTGAGCCTGAACAGTGTCAGATTCAGTGGGTTTAGTTTTCTTAACCAAAGGATTGCTGTTGTTAAATTTAACTTGAATTCAGAGTAAGAGCAACTAAGTCTCCACAGTAAAGGCTCTTTCTTATCATCCCTAGAATTTCTTGCCTTGTTATATTATGGTAATTTTAGGGCTATTGGCAAGACTACAACAAATTTGGGGGCTGGTTGTCTGACATACATTTCTGAATCATACCCTTTTAACTTTTGAGACAGAGACAGCTTGTGAAGTTGAGGTTGGCTTTGAACTCTCGCTTCTCTTGCCTCAGCCTGCCAAGTGCTGGGCACCCTAGCACCACAGAGCGTCCTCAGCTCGTTCTGCTCACAGCACATGCAGTGATCTTTTGTGCTGATCCATGGGAAGTGAGAAGGGTTTAGTAAGCTGTAAGTCTGTACAGCTAACTATTAACTTGAATTGAGAAGATTTGCATTTGAAAATATACACCAAAAACCAGTAGGACTTAAAAATAACTTCTGGGTGTAGCCTGATGAAGGGCAGGCAACTTGTTCTTTTGCTTCTGTGTGAAGTGCTAGAGGCTGCCCCAGCAGCTGCTGAGCTCCTTCACCACGCCTTGCTCTGTGCTCTGTCTTCATCTGTTCCTTCAGATGCCTAAGAGTGCCTGACTCCTAGTAAATTATCCATTAATGTTTTTAAGGAAATTTAAATACTTCACATGAAAACAGTAGAAAGGCAGCTAATTCTTGTTTAAATTCTGAATAGCTTCCTGGTGGTTCACTCATTTTTAACACCCAGCAGCAGCAGCCGCAGCCACAGCTCTCTCACTTCATACAGCCACCTCAGCAGCCTGCAGCTTCAGGTTCCCAACCGCAGGACGAGCAGGTATGGAATTCTTTTAGCTGTGTGTGTGTGTGTGTGTGTGTGTGTTCACTAGAGAACTTAGGACTTTTATATTTCTGCTGTTTTAATTTGTTGGAAGGAATAGTTCCAGAGTTGTTTCTCTTTATCAGCATCAGTAGCTGCCAGTTATTCCAATCACAGCTGTTTGGAATGGAGTTGTCCATCTTTGCCAGCTGTCACATACCATACGGTGGATGGCAGTAACAGGTAGCCCCACCTCACAGTGTCCTTTCTGACAAGCCTGTTATCTTCTGTTTGTAGAAATGTATTGCTGTTGTAATAGATCTGTGTGTGTTGTTGGGAAGTTTCAGGCAGTGGGAACAGGCAACAGCAGATGCTGCACACTGCCAGTCAGGATGAAGTTTAACAGGAATAGCAGTAACTTGAAGTCTGGAGAGGCAGGGAGAAGTGTGCCTGGACTTTGAATATGCTGTAGAATCAGTTGGGAAACTAAGCATACTTATTCCTGGGTTCCACCGTGTGTATCTCAGCCAATGCTGAAAACTACCCAGCCCCCTCTTGCCTAGCATGCCTTCAGGTCTTTGGTGGAACTCATCCTCTAGTAGGTTTCTCAGAGAAGACATGTTGAAAACTTTTCCTATATACTTAGCACACAAAGGAGTTTGCTTCTCTTACCCTTTTTAGAAACAAATGTTACTTATTTTCTTTCTGTCTGGTGTGTGAGGCCAGAGGATTGGTGGGAAAACGTTCTGACCTTCCACTCTTGGGTTCTGGGGTCAATCTTAGGGACAAGTGCCTTCACTGGATGGAAGCTTGTGGTTGCAGTTTTTTGTTGTTACTGTTGTTTTTGAGGCAAGCTCTTGTTCTGTATTGCGACATAACTTGGAACTCAGCAGTCATTCTGCCCCTAGCACCTAGGTGTGAACCTGCCAGCTGTTTGCCTATTTAAGTTTACATTTTAGTAGTATTGAGTACATTCACATTATTGCACAAAGAATTTTTTATCTTGCAAAATTGAAACTGTTTTGTTTGTTGTGTTTGAGACAGGGTTTCCTCTGTATAACAGCCCTGGCAGTCTTGGAACTCACTCTGTAGACTAGGCTGGCCTCAAACTCACAGAGATCCACCTGCTCTGCATCCCTAGTTTTGGTGAGGCATGTGCCACCACCCAGCTAAACTGAAACTTTATAAAAAGCTGATAACTTCTCAGCCCAAACACTGGCAGCCACCAGTGTGCTGTCCGATCTTACCCATCCTGAGCGCATCATGCAGGGCGGCAGGTTCTTAGTCATATGCCCTTTCGTGGCTCTTGCTGTGACACCAGAAGACCATTCATTTGCATATGTGAACAGAACTTGTTGGGACTCAGAACTTCTCTTCCTTCCTGGAGATAGCATGTTATGTTGCATCCTCACAGTGGTGTGGACCAGGGCCCAGACTGCCCAGATCCTCGCTGACACTTGCTAACTCCCCCGGTGGGCTTCTGTTATTTGTTTTGCTCACTTTCTTGTGGTAGGGATCAGACCCAGGGCCTCCGGCTCATTGGCACGTGCTCTACCACTGCACTTCCTGTTTCAGCCAGTTTTGTTTTGAGTAACTGCTGTCCAAGTTAAGTATAGGGTGAGAGTCTCCCTGGCTGATGGAGTGGGACAGCTTTTCTGAGTTTCTTTGAAAAAACAGTCTATCCAAATCCCTGGACTGTGACTCTTTACTGAGGCTGTTTTTCTGTCTTGTTCAGTTGAAGATGTATATACATACTCCATCTGAGAAATTCCCAAGAATTCCTCCTGCTCTCTGGCTCTGGTCATGTCCTGTGCAGCTTTGATACATTGTGCTCGTACATGTGTACTCTCTTACTATACTTTTGGCTTCATATTGGAGAAATGATTGCCAAATCAAACTAACAAACCCTTTCTCATTTATCTTCCTCTTAAGAGTCCTGCAGTTTTGACTTTGTTATAATTTATTAAGATGCTTTCTCTCTTTCACTTTATATGATCTTGAGAGGGTTGACAAGAGTCTGTCTTGTTAAAATGTCTTGCTTGCATGTATATCTATGCACCAGGTACTTGCATGGTACATGTGGAGGCCAGAAGAGGATACTGGGTCCCCTGGAACTAGATGGCTGAGTCTCCATGTAGGGGCTAGAAGAGCGGCCAGTGCTCTCAACTGCTGAACTGTCTCTCCAGCCTGAATTAACTCTTATAATTCTGTTTATTTAGTTGCTTGGCCAAAGGCCCTGAAGTTAAGTTTGTCTTTAAGTTGTCTACAAACCTTGTATGTGTGTGTGTGTGTGTGTTTTGTTTTACAACAGAACCTTACTATGTAGCCCAGGGTGGCTTCATACTCCTGCATTAGATCCAAGCACTGGGATTGTTGCATGAGCCACAAAGCCAATAATTTCTAGATTATTGAGTTGAGTAATTCTAATTCACTTTTTTTTTTTTTGAGTTTGTTTATTTTACAATAGCACTGCTCTGGAGTCTGGAGGTGATGCAGGGTTCTTGGTTTTAGAGTTTGTTTTTTGTTTGTTCATTCTGAGGACTGGGTTTCCTACTCAGTACTCTTAGTTCTTGCTACTTTTAATTCTTCCTCGTACATGAGAAAGAAAAGCTGTCTTTTCACTGGCTCAGAAAATTTCTCCCTTTTTGCCCAAGTCATTTGCTTTTCTTTTTCTCCTCAGGGTTCTGAACAAGGGTTAACTGCTCAAGAACAGGCCTTAACTGCGCAGCAAGCTGCCGTTATTAATCTTACTGGAGTAGGAGGCTTTCCCCAATCACAGGCAGCTGGTAGGTATCATTCCTGACTTCTACTAAGATCTCATTGAGTCAGTTATTTACCTTTTCTCCTTGCAAGCAGTAATCAGAAAAAAGTTCTAAAGTATTTAATCTGTTAAGTTGTTAATAGTTGACTAAGCGTTTTTTTTCTTTAAAAATTTGGAAGTTTCAAAAACTCTTTACAATGGTTAGCTGGCAAACTTTTACATATTTTTCTGAGTTTCTAGAACACTGTCAAAGAAGTTTTCATTGCTTGTACAGTAAGT
The DNA here is from genome assembly GCF_947179515.1 of Apodemus sylvaticus. Lineage (NCBI taxonomy): Eukaryota > Metazoa > Chordata > Mammalia > Rodentia > Muridae > Apodemus > Apodemus sylvaticus. The sequence continues at coordinate 113,562,982 of NC_067475.1, read as the reverse complement.
GGTTAATTCTGTTTTAATTAAATTACCTGAGACCACATTTTTCTAGATTGCATAATTTTTCTGTTTATAGTTACATGACTTGAATCTTCATAATTAGCAAAACTCCTGCAAGCTACTTGTTATAAAAAGTGAAACTAGCTGGGCGGTGGTGGCACACGCTTTTAATCCCAGCACTTGGGAGGCAGAGGCAGGCGGATTTCTGAGTTCAAGGCCAGCCTGGTCTACAGAGTGGGTTCTAGGACAGCCAGAGCTACATAGAGAAAACCCTGTCTCGAAAAACCAAAAAAAAAAAAAAAAAAAACCCAACAAAAAACAAACCAAGGTGAAACTAACTGAATGCTTCTACTTTCAGGAGAAAATAATAAACCAAAAGTAATATTGTATTGAATTGAATTCATATTTGAATAACGTGATAGAATTTTATTAAAAAAATTAACAAAGGTGGTATGGAATTTGAGAATTAGTCAGTGAATTGTCCCTGTGTGCTGTGCCTTTAGATTTTATAACTTGGCTTCCAAATATGTATTTAATAGGAGTTATCAACATCTTTGTTTTGAAACATGCCTTTAATTCTCAGCATTTGGGAGGCAGAGATAGGCAGATTACTGAGTTCGAGGCCAGCCTGGTCTACAGAATGAGTTCTAGGACAGCCAGGGCTATACAGAGAAACCCTGTCTCGAAAAACCAAAAAAAAAGAAAAGAAAAAAATCTTATTAGAGTTGTAATTTAGAGCTAGTGAACTTCCAAATGAGCTTTGTAAATAATGTATCTTTGCCACACAAGTTACAATTAAAACAGCTATGGTATGATTTGTGAAAAGAATTGTAGACAGATCTTGAGAATGTGTATGGTTTCAGAAAAAGTGAGTCACGTGGCCCGGTCTTCAGCCTTCTGCCTGTATTGAGGAGATGTGGACTGATTGGCCCAGCCAGCTGCCTGTTCTAGTCTCCTCTGCTGGCTCACTGGAAGGTGCATTTAAAAAAAAAAAAAAAAACTTACCATTTTATGCCGCATAAGGGTGGTTTCTTGACCAAGCCCAGTATCAAGTTCCATGGCAATTAAAGAGGAAGGAGGCAGGTGTCGCTAAGGTGCTAGAGTGCTTTAGCACCACAGAGTGCTGGGTAAAATGGAGGACTCAGGACTAGTGAGTTTGAGGCCAGCCTGGGATGAATGAGACTGTCACCAACATAGACCAGGGAATACAGTGCCTTAGCTCGTGAACTCCCTTCCCTCTGTTTGGCTAGAATGTCCTGGAAACATTGAAACCCTTGATTAGGAGTCTAGATTTACTCTGAGATCTCTAAGATTTGATACTTTAATTATACTGCTTCTAGTTTTTCTATGTTGTCCTTTTCTAGCTTTGGTTGCCTTCAAACTTTTTGACTGGCCTGCTTTCCCTTCTCCCTCTGTAGTGTTGTCTCAGCTTGGCTCTGCCGAGAACAGACCTGAGCCAAGCCTTCCTCAGCAGAGACTCCAGCTCTCCTCTGCCTGTCAGCAGCAGCAGCAGCAGCTACAAGTAATCCAGCAGCTTCCCTCTGGCTAATTAAGACACTGAGCTCCAAAAGTACTGTACACTGCCTTCTATAGGGCTGCTTTCCTGTCTGTTCAGGCTGAAGCAACTGGTCAGCAACTTAGTCAATTTTATTTAGATGTCTGACATATTAAATGCCAGTCAGCTTGGAGCACTGAGTGTATTTTATAACAATTACAATTTAAGTCCTTTTTAAGGTTTTGGTGGCACATTCCACACATCCTTTTAATGTGCATTGTATTTTGAGAGTTTGAAGTGCCAATTATTAACTTTATAATTCTGTACTGTGGAAGTATTCCTGTTAGTGTCACACGTTTAGAACAATGTTCCTACTATTTTAGGAAAGTATATCAGCATACTGTGATGGACTCTTGAGTGCTGATTTTGCTATGAATTATTGTACAAGTGGTAACTGAAGTTGCTGCATTACTGCAGTATGGCCTGCCGGGGCTCATGACAGTGTAATGCTCAAGCCCTCAGCAGGCTCCTGCACTGTCCAGTTTGGGGCAGTCCCCTTGGTAATCCTGCTTTCTCCTTTTCTGGCTGTTGTCATCACTCCTGGGGAAGCACCTAGCTACACCTGCGCTTCTGGCATAACGTGCTCTCTTTTCCCTCCCTTTTGCAGCAGTTGCGATTCTTGCAGCACCAAATGGCTATGGCAGCAGCCGCCGCACAAACAGCCCAGCTACACCGTCACCGGCACGCAGGCAGCCAGTCAAAGAGTAAAATGAAGAGAGGCATGTCAACTACGCCAAAATTCTGAGCAATTTTTTTTCTTTTTTATAAACACAAGACCATTGAATGAAAAGAATTGTATTTCTACTTCATTTCCCCCTGAGATGTCAGTATTTTACATTGATATGTGTGCACACTTTATAAAGAAGCACAACCCTGTGATTCTTACATGAAAACATGGTTAAATGTTTTCCTGTACATACCAATTACAGAAATAACGTAAGAAGTACGAGAAATATCTTTCAAAGAATGTAATTAGGTATTTATTTAGTATAAAAAGCCTGTGCACAGTGTAACAAATACAAGTTTTTACATCTGTTTTGCAATCGTGGTGTTTGTTCATTTGTGCTCCATGCTCTGCATGACTCCGTCCAGTAGCCTGCTCACTTCTTTGTGTCTCGTGACTGCCCGACTCATGCAGTCCTGGAGTTTAGCTCCCGTCAGTCCGCTCCCGCCTGAAAAACCAGCCAGAGCTTGGTGCTTTCATCATTCTGTGAAAGCTGGGTTTTGGTTGTTTTTACATCAAACAGATCATCTAAATTGCTGTGGTTTCAAGATGTGCGGGTTAGATTTATTAGGAAGGCCTACAGAGGACAGGTATGTCCTCATTTTTAAGAATGATACACAACACTTAAAATAGCAAAGAAGCCTATAACCTTTTTATTAGCTAAGAGCCAAACACCCCCACTGCACTGCACACCCCACCTACCCCCACAGTTTTAAAGCCGCAGTGGAAAGCACACACCTGGCTTGTGAAGACAGCACAGCTTGCCCTCCTCATCCGTTACTATCGTTAAGGTTCCTGTGGACAGGTGTTCCTCCTCTCCGGTAGGATCAACTATCAATAAAGTGCTACAGTACAGAAAAGTGGGGGGGGGGGGGAGTGGGCATCAATTCTAGGTGCAGAATAATTTCAAACAGTACTAAAAGACATGGCGGCTCCAGCCTGGGTCTGGAAGAGCTAATTCAGACTGGAGGAAGGCAGAGGGAGGGGCAGCACCCCACAACCCAGTACTTTTAAACACTTGCTCTTCAGCTTGGGAACAAAACATCTTAAGTTCTCGGCAAGTACTGAAGACAGTTTCAGAAGATTACACAGTAGTGAGGCTAGAGCATAGCTCAGCACCAGGAGAAAGGCATCAGAAAACCAGGGAAGGGAAGGTGAACGAACACAACTGCTCCTGTACATCAGGAAAGTCTGACCACAGGAACTGCAGGCACAGCTCAAATCACCACAGAACAAGGCCTTGACTTAGGACCTGGAATGTTACTTACTCATCAAACACAGCAAAGGAAGTAGCAACAGGGTTTGTTCTAACATTCAAGTAACTTTTCTTCTTTAAATTGACTTCTGCTAAAGCAGTCTCTTCGTTTATAGTAACTTCAGGCAACTGTACTAGAGAAAGGCAAGTAATCATATAAGTGGGTCTGGTATATAGCTTGGTTTCTATGCTTTAGAAACCTTACCTCTGTTTAGCTTATCCGTAACAGTTATGGATTGCTTTGACAGGATCTCACTATGTAGTCCATGTGGTTAGAAACTCACTCTGGAAACTCGCCTACTATTAGAGTTTTGTGTTAGTATGTCATGACAATTGATGTAAATATGGAAGAGGAAAACTGCTTTTCAGAACAGCTTATGATCCAGCCTAGCTGATTTTTTCCTTTGTTTTGTTTCTTTTCCCTAAGACAGGGTTTCTTTGTATCCTCCTGGGCTGTTCTGGAACTTTGGAACTCCATCTGTAGACCAAGCTGCCTCAAACTCAGATCCTCCTGCCTCTGCCACCTGAGTGCTGGGATTAGAGGAGGTGTGCAGACTTGAACTATCTCCTATTTTATTTTATAACACTCATTTTGGTCATCTACACTTCTAAAGTAGTAGTAGGTGCTGTTCCTGGGCACTATTCTGTTAGAGAGGAAGCAAGCAGGTGGATTGTTTTTTAACTGAACTACAGGAATTCCCTATTAACTACATCTTCTACTCTGAATTAGCTGGATGTTTTATAGAGAGGACCCTGTTTTGTAGTCTAACTGGCCTCAGATCTGCTGTCCTCCTCTCCTCCTGTGTAGTGATTATAAGCATGCACAGCCATGCCTGGCTTAGTTTTCTTATCAATTCAGCACTGTAAAATGACCTGGAATATACACGAGTGAAATTCTAAGACATCAAGCTACCTTGGCCCTTACTAGGAAGCATCACTATCTGAGGTGATATTTATGTTCAGTCTGCACAAGCCACCTGAATTACAAGTGAGAATCCCCGATCCAAGTCGGTAGACTCTGGAAAGGACTGCTGCCCCAATGACGACTGCTGTAGAGATCAAAGCAATTCTAAAAGGCTACAGAACTAAAAGAATATAAAACTCAGAAGTACAGTTTTAGAAAACCCTGTAGAGTTGACTAACTTAGGAGCATAATCTGCACACGGTAGCTCATAGGCTGGGGCAGAAGGAACAAGAGTTCAAGGCCACCCTGGGCTGGGGCATACTCCTCTCAAACCAAAAATCATGAATAATAACTAAATCTCCAGAAAAACCTTTAAAAGTTTGGCCAGCTGGACTCTGACTGTATTAGCAGGAAAACTATCTTTATTAATAAATGGTTGCTTACCATTCTTTAAAGCTGCTAACAAAGCAAAGGTGCAGGCATCCAAAATGTTTCCATCGTAGTCTAGACAAATAAGGTCACAGTATAGAACCCAAGCAAGCTAAAAGAATTGACAGAAGAAATTAGACCTGGTAATAGCACAGTGCTTTTCTCTCTGTCTAAGAATTACAGAACCATTGGTTAGACAAAACAATGGTACAAGCCTAAGACCCTTTTTTCCCCCCTTAAACCTTTATAAAGTAGAAAGTCAAAGTAGTCAGGAAAGGTGAGCTTTGACTAGCAGACCGCAAGAGACAAACTGTCTACTCCCCTAAATAGAGCTATAGGTGCAAAGAGGAAGTTTTATTCTTGCTGCTACATTAGCAAATGAAAGGGCTAGCTGTATGTATGTATATATATATATATATATATATATATATATATGCTCTCTACTGTGTATTTAAGACTTTACAGTAATAGCACTATAAGTTCATGAGAGAAGCCAATGTGGGGACATACTATGTGCTATCCATTAAGATCAGCTTAAGCAAAACCTGATCTGCTATAAGGGATAAAAAAATTTTTTCCCCTTAAATTTGAAAGTATGTGTGTGTAACCTTAAAGGTTAGTTTCCTAGACAGGTAGTATTTGTTAACTGGACATGACACCGGCTATCCTAGCATTTGGTAGGATAAGGAAGGGGGAGGTAAAGACCAGCCCAGTCACACAATGTGACTCTCATTAAACCAAATAAAACCCAGCTGGAAAGGATTTATGAAGCAATTGTTTAGTTGGACAAATACAGATAAAATTGAACTTTTACAGAATCCCTTCTAAACTCTAAAATCTCAGGGTTGAAGGTTGACTAATTCCCACTACCACGCTAGGCTAGATAGCCACTTCAGAGTTCATAAAAGCTCAGTCTGTTCTTACCTTGCCTGCAGAAATGCATAAGTCTTCTTTCTTAATTATCTGTGAGCTTGATTTAATGATAAAGAACACAATAAATGTGAAGGTAAAACACGAGATAATGAATGGTGGTAAACTTTATCTTATTTGTCTTACTTCTCAATGACATCGGCGATGAACTGGCTGGTTACTTGAGCCTCTTCCCCAGGAGGTCCAGTCCGGAACCTCGATGAACACAGTGGTGGCAGGTCCACATTAGGGACTGAAACAAACAGTGCAGCTGTGAACGAAGTTTCATCTGACAGCTTGGGTTACTAGTAAAGGGACTACTCCACAGCGCAGGTGACTGGCCAAGGGTAGACTCTCAGGTGGAAAACATGGCAGTGTTAGAATTATAGTCCTCTGCTCACATCCAACTACTAAAGTTTAAATTTCGTTTCCCACCTTATGGAAAAGATAATCCAAGACCAAAAATATTGCCCAGTACTTTAAGTAGAGTGTAGACAGGGTTTTAATCTGCAATACTGGCTTTTTGAATAAGGGCAACTGAATAAGAACTGTCCATCCAGGGATAGCAAAGTGAAGTCCATGTGATGTCCTTCTCTGTTATCTTCTAATAAGTTTTGGGTGGGTGGGGGTCTATTCTATTTCTGAACTTTGAGAATTGCTATCTACCTCAATTACCAGGACTTCACTACAAGAGTTATCTTTCAACTTTCTTATAATTTGTTAAAATTATAAGACATTTAACTCACCGACATATCCTTTATCGGGGGCATCTACTGGTGGTGCTGCAAATTCCTACAAAAGCAAACAATATATTACAGTGAGAGAAGCCACTCAACACGATGACATTCTAGCCATTCACAGAGCTGTGCCAAAGACCCCTTCAGCCAGTTAATACTTAGGGACTTATGGCAGGTCCCCAAGGATGTAGGCACTGACTCCTAAGGGCTCCCAGGGTGTTATCAAACTGATGCTCATCAACAAGGGCCAGTGGGATTATGCCACCCTCTGTGACTTGATCAGCAGCCAAAATCTGAATTCAATTCCCAAATAACACTGACCTGACCAGGCTGGGGAGCCAGTAGTGGCCAGAAGCCAGGTATATAGCAATAACAGCCCAATGCAGCTGTAGATCCACAAAGGAGACTTAGAGACCTAGGGAAAGTTATCTTTCAAGTTCCTCTGCTGTCACAGGGACAGATAAACAGTACCTTCCTACTTCTGGGGGCCCACATGAGGCAGTGCCATTAAGTCCCAGGTATAAACCAGGCAAGGAGGATGTGTTCTGATAGTTATCACTTCAGCTTGACCACAGACCTAAACAAGAAAAGCTGCCCAGTGTCACATGAGAAAGCACAGGTCTTGTCGTCATGCTCTGCCTGCCTTCTGCTTATAGGCAGCGATTGGGAATTCTGTAGAGCACCTAAAAAGGTCAGCAGACAGTTACCATTCTTATGACTGACAAAAGCTATCCATGGCCACAAGGTATCACAGTAACAATCTGAATTCTGCTTTCAATTTTTTGCCTTATAAAGCATTAATAATGCTCACATGGTTAAAAAAAGGGTGGGGAATATTATTCTAAACCTCACGTGCATTAAGTTAATTTGGAAGTCAGACGACAGACATACAGGAGACCTACTGCTTTAACTCCACAAACGACTGTGGTGTTGCCCAGCCTCACCAGCGCAGAGCCGTCTGCCGTGCTGATTGAACCTGGAAAGGTAAGCACAGCATTAAAAAAAAAAAAAATTAAATGAAAATAACCACAAAGTTCCCTACAAAGTAGTGTAAATCTTTTCCATTGCCTCTGGAACTTTTGACAGGTTCATGTCAGTGACTTGAAAATGGTATTACTACTTAGCATTTTTAATTTTTTTCTTCTGTCTCCCAGTTTGAACTACTGTTTAGATCTACTACAAGGTTGGTGTGATGATAAAAATCTTTTTTTAAGTGCCTTATGTTTTCTTTTTTTTTTTTTAAGATTTATGTATTTTAAGTATATGACTACACTAGAGCATTGGATCCCATTACAGATGGTTGTGAGCCACCATGTGGTTGCTGGGAATTGAACTCTAGACTTCTAGAAGAGCAGCCAGTGCTCTTAACCTCTGAGCCATCTCTCCAGTCTGATAAAAATCTCATAACACCACCAAATGCCTTAGACACAGTAGAGCTGGCAGAAAAACTATGTAGCACCAAGGACGAAGGTGGGGACTATCCCACCCAACTGAAAGGAAGTTTATCCTCACCTATGTTGACAGTTGTAGTTCTGAATTCACCAAGTTCTCTTCCATCAGGACGGCAGTTTTCTTTCTAAATGTTTATAAGGAAACATTATATATGTCACTTGTGCAGCAGAAAACACATTAAGTCCCACTCATTTACATGAATTGAAGCATGGTGTTTTTACCAAAAGCTTTAACGTACACAATCTCCTTTACTCACCAGAAATCTCCTATAATACTCCAGCGGCTCCACAGTTCTGAAACATGTTTAAAATGTGTCTAAGTCAGTGCATCCTAAAGCATAAACCCAGAATTTACATTCGCCAGTATCTACAACTTTACCACGGAAGAGTGTATTCTTAGTTACGGGAGCTACGGCCTCATCAACTACACGCGGCCAGAAGTTAGAGCAGATGTGGTGCACACACCGCAGACACGGGTTTGCAGGTTGCACGCGTGGGCGGATTTGGGTTTAAACAGAACGCACCCAAAGGTTTCACCGTCCCTTCCGAAGGCGGCACTGCGTGGAGAGCGGCGTGGCGCTCGGCTAAGAGGTCCTCCCCGTCCCGGATACACTGTCCCTCAGCGCCTCGAGTGGGCTGAGCCCTCCCGCGGCCCCACGAGTCCTGGGGTCCCCCGCCCGCCGCCACGCGCCACACCCGCACCCGGGCCTTCTTTGCGCGCGCTGCCACTCACTTGAACCCAGCCGCCATTTTCCTGCCTGCGCTGCGCCTGCGCAGCCTTCCGCGCCTGCGCCCTCCCCTCGCCAGGCGTGCCTCCTGCCCAGGGCACTTTGAGGATTCCTGAGTTAGGGAAGTGCTGCGGGAAGCTGCTCTTTTCCCGCTCACGGGGCATCAACGCCAGCTCCGGCCACCCCCAGCGTCCCGCTAGCACCTAGTTAGAATCAGGCCTGTGGGGGAGCGCCGGGGTCGATACTGCTCACAACCGCCTGCGACGCCAGCCCCCGGGGTCCCACGCCCCGATCCCCACGGGCCTGCGCGCGCGTGCACAAACACACACACACGCAGGCGCGCGAAATGGAAAGGGGTGACTCGGAAACACTCCACGCTCCTTAGATGGTGGCGCTGCACGGCGTGTCGGTGAGGCCCGTAGCGCCGTCTGTTCGCACAGGTCCAGTGCTTTACTCGCCGCACTCGGAGACCGGCCTGTAGTCCCGAGTGGGGCCGCGCGGGGGCGCTGCGGATGGCGTCGGCTTCCTGCCGTGGCGGGGCGCAGCCAGGCGGGGGCGCTGCGGGCGGCGGGCGCGGGCCAGCCTGGCCTCTCCTGCGGGGCGGGGTGGGGCGGGGCGCTGCGCCGCACGGCGCTTCCGCAAGTGTGGAGCTGCGGGATGGCTACGCTGCTGCTGCAGCTGGCGGGGCTCGGCGTGGCGCTGGTGGCTGCCGCGCTCGTTCTGGTGAGACCGTGGTGGAGTCCCGGGCTCCGGGTGTCCCTTCCACGCTTCCCTCTCATGCTTGGCTCCCTTGGCCTCAGATTCCCTGAAATAAGAGTGCCCAGAGCCTCGGCCCAGGTCCTCCTGGCTCCTGCCACTGAACCCCCGCCTGTCACCCCGCACCCCACTCCCCAGTCTTCTTCCTGGACCTACCGTATGTACTGCAGCTGGAAAGAGCAGTGGATCTGTAAGACTAGAGACGATGGGTGAGCAAGAGACAAGCCCAGACTGTTCCTTTTGGCCTGGGGTCGTTTTTTGCTCCAGAATCAGGCACCCTAGCATTTTCTTTGCCATTCCTATAAAAATATGGCAGACCCCCGCTGACATGTAGAAGAGGACATATTTCCCAACTGAACTCTGCCACTATAGTTTGCAAAGGAGCCTGTAACTCATTGAGAAAGCAGATTATGAAAAGCTTTCTTGGATGGAGACTAGACTTGCATTGAGACAGGCGGCCAGAATGGCCTCTGCCACCTTGCCATATTCTGTCCTTGCACTGTCTTGGAATGGTGTAGCCGGATGACTGTTGCTGTGTGTCTGGGTGAGCCAGGCGCCCACTCTCACTAACATGCCTTCTTTAAAGGCTTGGAACAAATCTGAACTTTGGTGGCCACATTCCGGCTTGTGGCCACTTCACTTTGAGTCCAAAGGCTTACTGACTGTGTTAGTACAGTTATTACACAGGCTTAGCTGACAGTGTGCACGATGAAGTTGTGTGGATTGTACTAGATCCCACTGGCTTGAACTGGTAGAGTAGCCTTTATTTTACTGCAAGCGCGTTGCACTTGGTGGGCAGTGCGTTGCATCTTGAAGCCTACTTTCCATCCCCCTGTTGGCATTCTTTCTCTTCACACCGTGACCCACTTTTGAAAATAATTTAAAAACAATTCCAAATAACATTTCATCTGCATTTATTTCTATTGGGATCTCCTTAAAACTTGACTACAATAAGTTAATTCCAACTGTCTTTAAAATCTATTATTTCTGTGGTTCCAAATACCCTGTCAATTTAAATCCTCTTGAGTTTGCCAATATGGATTTCAAAGATGGCCTTCCTAAGCATCTTTAGCTTGCCCTCCACATTTTTGTAGGATCTGGCGATTTAATTAAGTGCATGTGTGTCTTCTTGATGTGCTTTGAGTGCTTTGATTTTTTTTTAATGAAAAGTCCTCAGCTACCCAATCACCCGAAACACCTTTACATATGGAAACACCTGTTTTTAAGACGATGAGATGTTTCCCTGATGTCTTAAAAGGGTGGCCAGCTTTTACTTTTGCGTCATTACAGACTTAAAATTTTTCGATGTTTTCATTCATCACAGTGATTATTCTTTCGTTGCTGCAGTTTCTTTTTCACAGGCCTGAGAAACAAACTTCTTCAAGTGACACCCCCCCTCCCCCTGTGTCCCTGTCTGTCCCCTTCCATGCAGCCCTTCTGGGTACAGGTGGAATTTGCTTTCTCTGTGACATGCTGTGTTAACATACACCTTCCCACCCCAGTTGTGGATTAATCGTTTTCTTAGGAGCATTGATTGCTCTCAGGAAAACTGAATTCAGAAGTCACAAACTGGACAGTAGAGCATACCGCCAGACTCTCTTTCTATATTTATTATTTTTAAGTGTGCGTGTGTGTGTGTGTGTGTGTGTGTGTGTGTGTGTATGTGCTCATGAATTCAGAAGCCAGAGACATCGGGTTCCCTGGAGCTGCACTTTCAGGCAGTCAGAGAGCCGCTACACTGGGTGCAGGGAACTGAGCTGTATCTTCTGCAAGAGCAGCCGGTGCTCTCATCCACTGAGCCCTCAAAGTCTTTATTTCCATTGTGGTCGCTCCCCGTACGCACATGGTGGGATACTAGAGAGAGTCATCAAAGCACGATGAGTAGAATTGCACACGTGTGTAGCTTGTTTTTAAAGTTCGCCAATAAAAACAGTGATCTAGATTATGGCTGATTCCCAAAATTTCTCAGTACTTATTTTTATTTCCTGTGCATGAGTGCTTTGCGAATGTATGTAGGTAAGTGCAGTGTGTGCATGCCTCATGTCCCCAGAGGCCAGCTGCCTTGGAACTGGGGTTATGGGTGGTTGTGAGCGGCCATGTGGCTGCTGGGAACCTTGCAAGTAGAGCCAGTGCTCTTAACTACTGAACCATCTCTCCAGCTCCAGGAGCTACATGCCTTAGATGTTACTCCAGAAGATGCTGTATTTTCAATTCAAGTTAAGGATAAGTATCAGAATACATTGTTAAGCATTGTGGTCCCTACTGTGGGCTTCAAGGGACCTCCCTTCATAGATCGAGTCTGTTCATCTTTCCACGTTACAGCTGCCATATGGACGTGTCCTCTCTCACGAGCTGTACCTGGTTATTCATATGTAAAAGTAGGCTGACTCTTAGATCTGGCATGGCAGAGGCCCAAGGACTGAGAGGTAAAAACAAGGCCTCCTGGACCCTTGAGTATGTTACCAATGGGGACAGGGACAATGGTCATTTCATAAGAGGATGTTTAGGAGGCTGGCTGCCATCTAACAGCAGAATCACCTCCAGAACTGTTAAAGAACCAAGCCTGAGACTGCATATTCCCCTCCCCAAATTTTGCAAATAACAATGTTTTTGAACAACAAATATTAGAGAACAGCATAAGTTATTTTTTCATGTATGTCCTTAGGTTTCAGTTGTGGCGTTTGTAACTGCTACAAAAATGCCACCAAGTTACCAACACGAGGAAGAGAAATTCTTTCTCAATGCCAAAGGCCAGAAGGAGGCTCTACCCAGCATCTGGGACTCACCTACGAAGCAGCTGTCTGTTGTCGTGCCTTCCTACAATGAAGAAAAACGGTGTAAGTTCTATTTGAGTGCGTTTGTAAAGGGTCATTTGGGATGAGGAGTTAACATGCAGTGTCTGCCCTCCCTGAAGAGTGCAGAGTTGGAACTGGGACTGGGGAGAGGGGACATGAGATAGCAGGATTGGAGTTCTTAGCAGAGAAGGAACCTGATGCGGGCCAGAGACATTCCGGGAGAGAATAAATGGCCTGGGTGACACTCATGGCGCCTTGGTAGATGACAGGCACCTTCTCCTGGGTAAGTGAAGTGTGCTGGGGCTAGCTAACCCTTTTTCAAAAGTAATCTGTAAAATATGTTTCCATTTAGTGCCTGTGATGATGGATGAAGCCCTGAACTACCTAGAAAAGAGACAGGTACCACACTTCCCTCGATGTCAGGATGTCACGTCTCCAGTCAGAACCACAGTGGGTCACCAGCTACTCCCCAAGCTAGGCGTACTGTGGGAGTCATTGTTCATTACTGGGCCATGTGTGGCTCAACCCGCTGCTGGCTGTCAGCAAGCAGGCTCAGCGTGTGACACGCTGCCCCCAGCAGCAGACAACCCAGGAAGCTGGCATTCCTCGCATGTCCCCTCCCCCAACTTTTCATTCTCTCTTGCTTGGTGACATTATAGATTGCATGCCAGTGAATGTGTGCAGACTTACCTCTGTGACGTTTAAAACTAGGTGATTGCGTATACATATAGTCTCGTATAAGAGATCCATTGGAGACTTTATAACATACTCTGCTAAGCTTAGTTTCTCAGATGAAATCACATTAAGTGATACAAAATTACGATCTTAAGACATATTAAATTATAAACTAAATTCTACAAAAATAAAATATCTTAGTACAACTTTCCCTCAGAAGCAGTCACCATTATTGGGTTGATTTCTATCTAAACATATATGCAGGCAGGCTCTCCTTCCTGCCAGGCGGGCACAGTACAGGGCTGTGAATCCAGCCCGGAAAGGTGGGTGCTTTTTAAACCTTGCACTTTTTATACTCCGAAACATAGTAGTTCACAGCTTTCTTTGGAGATGTCTAAGAACAGTTAAAGATGAAGTAGGCTTTATAGCTGGGTCTCTTTCTGTCTCTCTGTCTAGAAAATTCCTTGTTTTGATTTACTTTGCTTTGGGATTTGAGGCAGAGAGGGACTATTAACAGGCTCAGCACTTAAGTGTGAAGTAAATCGGAAGTGAGCTGAGCCCCTCCTCTAAGGCTGCCGAGTGGTGCAGCCACGCCACGCCACCCCAAACCTTCCTCTGACTTCAGACCTACAGACTTCATTCTTTCCCAGCCTTCCTTAGCACCACAGTGCACGCTGCAGCTTCCACACGTGTGGTGCGGGACAGATGAGGGCACCGAGCGCGAGCTCTCAGTCTACCCACATGTGTCCTGCTCCCTCTGAGCCTTTTTATTTCATGTGGTGGCGTACTACTGTTTGTATTTGTCCCTAGCAACACTGGAACGTCTGTTGCTTAAATTACAAGTTTTGGGGCCTAGCAGGTTGTCTAAGAAAGTAGCAAGCCTGATGGCCTGAGTACAGTTCCTGAGAATCCACGGTGCAAGGAGAGAACCAACTATTGCAAGTTGTCCTCTGACCATCATGCATGTTCCATGCATGTGCACGCACATGGGTACACACACACACATACACAATAGTAGCAACAACAACAATAATAATGTATGGGCATACACGTACACACAATAGTAGTAGTACTAAAAATAATATATTTGAAAGAAAAATATTTTTTAAATTACAGTTTTACAGGCTGACAAGGTAGCTCACTGGGTAAGGACCCTGCTGACAATCCTGACCACTTAAGTCAGTCCCTGAGACCCACCCTGTATAAGCTGGTACGCCTATCGAGGCCAGAGGCCAACAGTCTGTTTCCTCAGAAACAGTCCCCTCTAAGTTGTCCTCTGACCTCCATATGTACACCACGGCTGTGCCCCCCTCTCCCATACATGTGTGCATGCCCACCCAAAGATAAATGAAAGTTAAAATCTGCTGACAAGTTTATGAATCTCTATTGTGATTTTGCCAGATTATGATGTGTTACTTTTGCCTCTTGTAGAAACAAGATGGCACGTTCACTTATGAGGTGATAGTGGTTGACGATGGCAGCGAAGACCAGACGTCAAAGGTAAAATGTGTGTGTGCTCTCAGAACGGCCGGTTGATAGGAAACCTGGAGCCATTGAGTCCCCGTGGCTTGGTTCCACCTGCCGGAGGAGCCCAAACCTGGGATCATTCCTTTCCACCCCGTTTTCACCTCTGACCTAAAAAAGCAGGGAAAAGGGGCTTCTTTGTCTCACAGGTTCCAGCTTATCACGGCACGGAAGTCACAGAGGTGGGCGTCAGCTGTCACAATCAAGGGCAGAGAGAAACAAGTGTACCCATAATGCCTGCTCACTTGCCAACTTTCTTTAGTCAAACAGCATTCAGGGCCTAGAGAATGGCGCCACCCACAGTGGGCCCACCTTCCAGTGCCAGCAGTCAGGACAGTCCCCCATGGAAGTGCCCAAGACCAGCCCGACCTACGTACTTCCCATTCAGACTCTGGTCACAGAAGGGTGGGCTGAGAGTGGCCGCCCAGGCTGTGTGACTTGTGGGACCTAAACTGTCGCTCCGCTCTCTGTTTATACTTGGTTGTGTGTGTCTTAACCCACAGGGAGTGAGCACGCATGTATATGGGGCACAATGTGGCATTTTAGTACATGCATGTAACATGTTCTAATCACATCAGGATAGCCCATATCTTTGACACCAGTTCTCCAAGCTAACCGTATTCTGACTTTTATGTCATTGGCAGGTCGCATTAAAATACTGCCAGAAATACGGAAGTGACAAAGTACGAGTGATAACGCTGGTGCAGAACCGCGGGAAAGGTGGTGCTGTTAGGATGGTAATAAATCACATTTTTGTTTAATAACCTTTTCTGCCTGTAATGCCACATATCGGATAGCAGTGTTTCAAGTTATCAACACCTTTAATAGCTATGTTTGATTTAATGCAGTTTAAGCATCGTACTCTGTCTATATAATAGACGGATGTATTTGTGCTGAGTCTCATGTTGGCTTTGCTGTGGCTAGAGTGACTGAGCGCATAGTAGGACAGCATGCTCTTGTGTGATGAACTCTCCCACGGGAAGGAACCGCAGAGCGTGAACTCAGGTGAATCCTGGGTCTGCCAATGTGGTGCGCTGCAGAACAGGAGAGATGGGCATCTGCAGGAGTGGAGTGAAGGTGGTGTAGACTGGGGAGGCGCTCCGGTGAGGAGCCTGTAAGGCCTGGGCCAGAGGAGTTGGTTTCAGCCAAGGCCCATCAGATAGAAAACAAATTAAACTGAAAAACAGACTAGAAAGAAACAGTGCACATAAAAGAAAATCCAATAACGCTCTTTAAATACCTTAGTGGTAGGGACTCTTGGCTAGCTCTCCAGTTGTCAGCAGAGGCCCCCACTCACCTTTCATTTCCTTTTTCCTCATGAACAGGAAGTGACTCACCTCCACCTTCTGTACACACAGGGAAATGATGTGCTTTCCCAGAACCCCACCTGGTAACTCACTCCCATCTTGGGCCAGGATGGTGACACAAGGCCATCCCGACTCCTAGGGAGAAAGAGGATTGGTTCTCTTATTTTTGGCTTTTTCTTTTTCTTTCCTGTTTTATTATTGTTGTTTACTGCCTTCCTCTAAAACTCAGGGAAATCCTCCTGCCTCAGCACTGCCTCCCAAGTGCTGAGATGACAAGCTTGTGTTTCTGTGCCTCCTGATCACTTTTCTTTTAACATTTTTTTCTTAAACTAATAAAATTTATTTTAAAATATACAACTCAGTATTGACATTTTAAGTCATCAGCATAATTTGTAATAGTTAAATGCCTCTTAAATATACATGATATCTTCTGAAGCTGAAAGTCATATGCACTCAACCAGTTTTTAAAATCTCTTTGGAACATTAAATATGAAAGAAGTAGAAAATAAATCTCTTATGAAGTCCTCTATGAAAGGAAATTGTGACAAGTTCCTGAAGAGACAAAAACCTTTCCATCTCCAAGGGAGAACACTCAGCATAACTGTGGCTTCATAGAATGAATTGGGTAGTGTTCCTTCTGTTTCTATTTTGTGGAATAGTTTGAAGAGTATTGGTGTTAGGTCTTCTTTGAAGGCTTGATAGAATTCTGCACTAAACTCATCTAGTTCTGGGCTTTTTATTTGGTTGGGAATCTTTTAATGACTGCTTCTATTTCTTTAGGGGTTATGAGACTGTTTAGATGGTTTATCTGATCCTGATTTAAGTTAGGTATTTGGTTAGAAAAGTGTCCATTTTATCCAGGTTTTTCCAGTTTTGTTGGATATAGGCTTTTGTAGTAGGATCTGATAATTTTTTGAATTTCCTCAGTTTCTGTTGTTATGTCTTCCTTTTCATTCCTGATTTTGTTAATTTGGTTACTGACTCTGTGCCCTCTGGTTAGTCTGGCTAAGGGTTTATCTATCTTGTTGATTTTCTCAAAGAACCAGCTCCTGGTTTTGTTGACTTTTTGTTAAAAGATTTATTTATTTATTACATGTAAGTACAGAGTAGCTGTTTTCAGATACTCTAGAAGAGCGTGTCAGATCTCATTATGGATGGTTGTGGGCCACCATGTGGTTGCTGGGATTTGAACTCAGTACCTCAGGAAGAGCAGTCAGTGCTCTTAACCGCTGAGCCATCTCTCCAGCCCTCTGTTGACTTTTTATATAGTTTTTTGTTTCTACTTGGTTGATTTCAGCACTGAGTTTGATGATTTCCTGCCATCTATTCCTCTTGAGTGTATTTGCTTCTTTTTGTTCTAGGGCTTTCATATGTGCTGTTAAGCTGCTAGTGTATGCTTTCTCCAGTTTCTTTTTGCAGGCACTCAGAGCTATGAGTTTTCCTCTTAGCACTGCTCTCATTGTGTCCCATAAATTTGGGTATGTTGTGCCTTCATTTTCATTAAATTCTAAAACATCTTTAATTTCTTTACTTATTCCTTGACCAAGTTATCATTGAGTAGACTGTTGTTCAGCTTCCATGTGTATGTGGGCTTTCTGTTGTTTTTATTCCTATTGAAAACCAGCTTTAGTCCCTTAAAATAATCCCATAAAATGCATGGGATTATTTCAATCTTCTTGAATCTGTTGAGGCCTGTTTTGTGGCGGATTGATTATATGGTCAGTTTTAAAGAAAGTACTGAGAAGTACTTTTGTTTCTTTTGTTTTAGGATGAAATGTTCTATAAATATCTGTTAAAATCATTTGGTTCATAACTTGTTAGTTTCACTGTGTCTCTGTTTAGTTTGTGTTTCCATGATCTGTCCATTGATGAAAGTGGGGTGTTGAAATCTCCCACAATTATTGTGTGAGGTACAATGTGTGCTTTGAGCTTTAGTAAAGTTTCTTTTATGAATGTGGGTGTCCTTGTATTTGGAGCATAGATGTTCAGAATTGAGTTCTTCTTGGTAGATTTTTCCTTTGATGAGTATGAAGTGTCCTTATCCTTTTTGAAAACTTTTAGTTGAAAGTTGATTTTATCCAATGTTAGAATGGCTATTCCAGCTTATTTCTTGGAACCATTTGCTTGGAAAACTGTCCTCTAGCCTTTTGCTCTGAGGTAGTGTCTGTCTTTGACACTGAGGTATATATATTTCCTGCCTGCAGCAAAATGCTGGGTCCTGTTTACGTATCCAGTCTGTTTTTCTATGCCTTTTTAATGGGGAATTGAGTCCATTGATATTAAGAGATATTAATGAATAGTGATTATTGCTTCCTGTTATTTTTTATGTTATTGTTATGTTTGTGTGACTATCTTCTTTTGGGTTTGTTGAAAAAGATTACTTTCTTGCTTTTACTAGGGTGTAGTTTCCCTCCTTGTGTTGCCATTTTCCATCTATTATCCTTTGTACGGTTGGATTTGTGGAAAGATATTGTATAAATTTGTTTTTATCATGGAATATCTTGGTTTCTTCATCTATGGTAATTGAGAGTTTTGCTGGGTATAGTAGTCTGAGCTGGCATTTGTGTTGTCCTAGGGTCTGTATGACATCTGCCTAGGATCTTCTGACTTTCATAGTCTCTGGTGAGAAGTCTAGTGTAATTCTGATAGGTCTGCCTTTATATGCTACTAGACCTTTTTCCCTTACTGCTTTTAATATTCTTTCTTTTTTTGTGCATTTGGTGTTTTGATTGTTATGTGATGGGAGGAATTTCTTTTCTGGTCCAGTCTATTTGGAGTTCTGTAGGCTTCTTGTATGTTCATGGGCATCTCTTTCTTTAGGTTGGGGAAGTTTCCGTCTATAATTTTGTTGAAGATATTTACTGGCCCTTTAAGTTGGGAATCTTCGCTCTTTTCTATGCCTATTATCTTTAGGTTTGGTCTTCTCATTGTGTCCTGGATTTCCTGGATGTTTTGGGTTAGGAACTTTTTGCATTTTGCATTTTCTTTGACTGTTGTGTCAATGTTTTCTATGGTATCTTCTGCACCTGAGATTCTTTCTTCTATCCCTTTTATTCTGCTGGTGGTGCTTGCATCTATGACTCCTGATCTCTTTCCTAGGTTTTCTATCTCCAGGGTGTCTCCCTTTGTGATTTCTTTATTGTTTCTATTCCAGTTTTAGATCCTGGATGGTTTTGTTCACTTCCTTCACCTGTTTGGTTGTGTTATCCTGTAATTCTTTAAGGGATTTTTGTGTTTCCTCTTTAAGGATTTCTACCTGTTTACCTGTGTTCTCCTTTATTTCTTTAAGGGAGTTATTTATGTCCATCTTAAAGTCCTCAATTATCATCATGAGATGTGATTTTAAATCAGAGTCTTGCTTTTCTGGTGTGTTGGGGTATCCAGGGCTCACTGTGGTGGGAGAACTTGGTTCTGATGATGCCAAGTAGCCCTGGTTTCTGTCACTTATGTTCTTGCCCTTGCCTCTTACCATCTGGTTATCTCTGGTGTTAACTGGTCTTACTGTCTCTGACTGTGGCTTGTCCCTCCTGTAAGCCTGTGTGTCAGTACTCCAGGGAGACCAGTTCTCTCAGGGAGGAATTTGGGTATGGACAGCTGTGGCACAGGTTCAGCTCTGGGGTGCAGATGGAAACCAGAAGGATCCTGTCCCCGGCTGTTCCTTGGCTCCTGTGTCCTGATGACTCTGGGTGGGTCCCTCTTGGGCCAGGAATTTGAGCAGACGTGGTGGTCCTACCTTTGCTCATAGGTGTGTTGGCCCTCCTGGGAGACCAGCTCTCTCTCTCAGCAGTATTTGGGTATGGAGCGCTGTGGCACAGGATCAGTTCCTGGCGCAGAGGGAAACCAGAAGGATCCTGTCCCAGGCTGCTCCTCAGTTCCCTTCTTTTAACATTTCATCCTTGACAAGATGAGGGTTCTTTCTGAAAAGAGGAAGCCTTTAGATGTGAAGTGATGTGAGGTGCTCGGGCAAATGACTTAGCAGTGTCTGCCACAGGAGGATTGTAAGGGCGAGTAAAGTTAGACCATGAGCCTCGGGACAGGAGCATCCCTCCATTCATCCATTCTTTCATTTATAGTTAAACAGAACATTTAACCTGGAAAGGTGGCCCAGCATGTAAGAACTGGCTGCTCTTGCAGAGGACCCACGTTTGGTTCCTAGCACCAACATGGTGGCTCACAACCGTCTGTAACTCCAATTCCAGAGGATCCAGCACCTCCTCTGGCCTCTGCAGGCACTATATGTACATTGTGCATATTCCATACATGTATGCAAAACACTCATGTACACAAAATTAAAAATCAATAGCAATGTAGAAAATCATGTGTTTCATTAGATATTTTCATACATGGAGGTGTAAATTAATCAGAGCCACCCCCAGCTGTCCCTTCTTGTTCTCCTCACTCCTCACAGTGTTCCCTCAGTGCCTTTAGACTTAACAAAGAGTAAGACCTGAGGAAAGTCATCAGCCGTGAGCCTGTGTAGTATGAATGAGGTTTAGTTCAGTGGTGGTGACAGGACAGAAAAGGGGAAGATGCATGGGAGATGCCACGAGTCAGTGGAGGTGGGTCTGAGGGAGACGAGGACCTGCTGAGGAGGCCTGCTCAAGCCAAGGATTGGTGATAGCGCTCCGTGCACGTGGAGAGGAGCGTGCGTGCCTGCGTGTGTGCGTGCTTGCGCGCGCACGTGCGTGCCTGCATGCATGCATGCAGTCAGTGCTACTGCTGTCAGGGCCGTTGTGCTGCTTACTGTGATACAGCAGAGGTTGGGTTCACCCACTGCTCGTGTCCTTGTGAAACAGGCACGTACGGTGTAGTGTGCACTGACAACCAAACCTGTTCTCACAGTGTCAGGCACTGTGACAGACGGTGACAAGTGTCAGACCTGACACTAGTGCTACCTCCTCTGCCTTGATCAGCAACAGTTTACAATACTTAAGGCACCATAATAAAGAAAACTAACTCTTTACCCTTCACTTCTCAAGATTATGAGGCTTCAGACTTGAAATCCTCCTGCTCCTCCCTCCTGAGGGGATTACAGATGTGCAGAGCCGTATGCCTAGAGCACATGTGTTATCTCTGTTTGTTTGTCAGAGGACAGTTCTTTTATGTGCTCCTCAGGTCGCTTCTGGAGTCATGTGAGCAGCAGGACTCCCTGGCACAGGTACACAGAATGGTGTGATGAGTGTCAGCTCCTCCTAGGAGGATCCTAAAACATTTGCAGCAGTGAGGTGGACAGTAGATGGGTGTCAGGACATCTTATCCTCTTAGCAGTGAACTCCGGCCTCCTCCCCCCCCCCCCCCCCGGGTGTCCTTGAAAAGAATGAACTGCAGTGCCATTGAGCTGGAACATAATTCTAAGCAGTTTTCATCCCCCGGAATTTTTTAATACAGGGTGTATTCAGTTCCCGAGGAGAGAAGATCCTCATGGCAGATGCTGACGGGGCCACAAAGTTTCCAGATGTTGAGAAATTGGAAAAGGGTCTGAGTGATCTACAGCCGTGGCCTGTGAGTATAAGAGCGTGCTGTGAGTGATGGCGTGACGGCTCCAGAGCGAGCCAGAGCTTCCCTGAGGTCTAGCTTCCTTTCTTACTCTACAGAAAGACAGAGGGTCTCTCTCCATAGAGCACGCAGGCCTTGAGCTTGCAGAGACCCACCTGCCTCTGCCTCCCTAGTGCAGGGGCTGAAGATGCGTGCAGCCAAACCCAGCAGAGTCCTCCTAATAAGTGTGACTGGTTGTTTCCAACTATGCATATTCTGAATCCCTCAATAAACTTTATAAATATAATCTTATTTTTTTCAAAGTATTTATAAAGGTGAGATGTTTACATTGAAATGGATGTGCTTGTATGTGATACTTAAATATGGAAGAGAACAACGCTGTTGCTTTTTCCTCAGGAGCAGATGGCCATCGCATGTGGGTCCCGGGCTCATCTGGAGAAAGAGTCGATCGCTCAGGTGAGGCCTTCCCGGGCTCTGGCCTGCTGACACTTAATTTACTGACACGTGAACATCTGACAAGAGACGGGTCCCTAGGTTTTCTCAAAACTGGGCTTCCCTTCAGCTTCACTGGCGTTTATGAGAGTCAGTTTCTGTAAGTGTGCACAGGGGGGGACGAGATCCCCTCAGGACAGAGATCTCCCCTCAGGACAGAGACCTCCCCTCAGGACATAAATGCTCTTAGAGTTGTGTGTAAGATACAGAGAATTGTTCAATCATGGCAGACTTTTCTAAACCATGCTTGTCTTTTTAACAAAAAAAAAGTTTCCAAAATTGTGAGTAAATATTTCAAAATCTGAAAAAAAGCACAAACCCCGAAACATTCCGCATCCCAGGCTTCTGTGGTAGGTTCTATTCAGAGTACATTTTGAGTGTTGTTCAGAGTTTAAATATTTCTTGTTTCATGTTTCTAAGGACATGTTTCTATTGTCAGGCTTGTGACTGTCCCTTTTAGAAAGATACAGATGGTTAACAACTCTGCGTGGAGGCTGCTCCTTTGAGGGGGGAATCTTGCTAATCAGCCTGGGAGCCAGGACTCCAGTCTGCTCAGTGAACGCTGTCCTTATCCTCCCCTGGTTGGGTGATGAGACAGACGGCTGCAGTGCTCGTCCCCTCTGGTCCTGACCTTGTGCTCGCAGACCCAGGCCCTAGGAATTAGTAACTGTTCCCATAGTGCTCTGCTTCTGCAGCGGCCTCCTGCCATCCACACTGGCCATGTACCGGGCCAGCCGCGTGTTTTAAGTGCTGTCCTCAATGTCTCTGGGAATGGTAAATCGTTCTCTTCTGCCTTTGTTTTAGCGTTCTTACTTCCGTACCCTTCTTATGTACGGATTCCACTTCCTGGTGTGGTTCCTCTGTGTCAAAGGAATCAGGGACACACAGTGTGGATTCAAGTTACTGACCCGAGAAGCCGCAGCCCGGACCTTCTCGTCTCTGCACATTGAACGATGGTAGGTTTCCCCAGTGGGCATCCGGATACAGGCTTGTCGCCCGGCAGATATCCAGATGGAGCCACATTGGCATGTTTGATCCATGTTCATCTCAGCACAGGCTAGAATATACCCTGTCTTCTTAATCTTCCTTCCCCTCTCGCACTCTTCCCAGAGGTCTCTCCAGGTCTCTGTCTGCAGCCTGGCCAATGACTGCTGAACTCTTGTTCTCTCCCTCTCTCTCTCCTCCTCTCTCCCTCTTCCTTCCCTCTCCCCCTTTCCCTCCCTCCTTCCCTACCTCCCCCTCCCTCTCTCCTTCCCTCTCCCTTTCTCCCTCCCTCCCTTTTTTCTTCCCCCTTTCTCCCTCCTTCCCTCCCTCCCTCTTCCCTTCCCCTCTCTCCCTCCCTCCCTCTCCCCTTCCCTCTCTCTCCCTCCCTCCCTCTCCCTCCTCCTTTCTCCCACTCCCTCTTTCCCTCCCTCTCCCTCTCCTCCCTCTGTCCTTCCCTCCTTCCCTCTCATTCTCTCCCTCTCTCCCTCCTTACCCCTCTCTCCCTCCTTCTCCCTCTCTCTCCCCCTCCCCCTCCCTTTCTCTCCCTCCCTTCTCCCTCTTTCTCTTCCCCTCCCTCCCATCTCCTTCCCTCCCTCCCTCCCTCCCTCCCTCCCTCTCCCTCCCCCTCCCATCTCCACACCTAGCCCTTTCCATTCCTTTTCTCTCCTGTGTTCTTCCTTCACATTTTGTTCATTGACCCTGCCTGTGTCCTTCGGCCCCTGCCCGTCCACTCCATCCACAGCCTTTTCTGCAGCTACCTCCTCTTTCTCCATCTTGTCCTTCTTAAGTCACACACTTGTCCTTCCTGCCTCTTGAGCTAGCTCTGACATTGGCTCGGCCCTCGCACGTGTGCAGCCGTGACCACAGCCTGTTAGTTTCTCTCCATCTTCATCACCATGCAGCCCCAGGGGTCTTTGTAATCACACTCACCCATCGGCTGCGAGCCGTGCAGTGGCCTCCTTGGCCTTTCGAGGTGACTGCTGTGTTTCCTCCCCTTCCCCAGCCATGCACGTTATACTGGCATTATAGCTGTGGTTCCTCCTCCTCTGGGCCATTACTTAGGTTTTTCTCCTTCAAACATGTGCTCTTGAAGGCCTGAGGACATCACTTAGTTGGAAGAGTTCTTGCATACATGAGGCCCTGGACTTCATCTCTAGCTTTGGAGGGTAGGCTGGGGGGTTCTGGAGGAGAAGGAATCCCTCTAGACTTGACACACTAACCTGTTCTACTACAAGTAGTGCTTGGAGCAGTGCCAGTGCCCAGGACATGCTGCTGAAAGGGTCCTCCTGAGTGCCAGTCACAAGTTCTGTGTAGCTTGTTCCTGGTGGGTAGCTGTATAATTATATAATATGTGCCCACGTTTGATGTCTGTGTCAGTTTTGTGCATTGTTTCAAAGGTCTGTTATCTTCTCTAAAATAAATGTCATGTAAACTACAAAACAACTCTCTTCCACTGTAGCTTCAAAATTAAAATGTGTGTGTGTGTGTGTGTGTATGCGTGTCTATTTTAAAATCTTTATTTCCTAGATTAACGTAGGTGAGGTATAAAGAAGGTGGTCTTCAGGTGCAGGTGTCTGTCCTTCGGGTCCTGTACTGTCACTCTCAGTTCCCAGCGCTTACCCAGCATTCCAAATCCCTGACCCTGGCTGTAGCCAAGCCTCCTTGGCTCTTGCTACCTGGTTCTGTTTTCATGGTGACTGTGGTAGGCCTGCAGATCTAGTTCTGGATGAAAAGAGGGATCCAGGCTAGGCATAGCTGTCACCACGCGTGTAGGGGCACAGTAGCATAGCTGTCACCACATGTGTAGGGGCACAGTAGCATAGCTGTCACCATGCGTGTAGGGGCACATTAACCCCTGTGCGAATTCCTGCCACAACCAGAGCCTTCCAGTCTAGGCTTCCGTAGCTGCCAGGACCCACCCTGTTCCAGACAGCACAGGGAGGGGGTGGGGACCTTGAATCAGAAAAGAAACCAGGGTCCCGGCTGAGAGGAGGAAGCAGAGAAGCAGCCGTAAGGGAGCGGAGAGCCCTTGTTCTGTATGTAGCTGGGTGAGGCTGCGACCTCGGAGTCTGTCTGCGCACACAAGGCCGATTTCATCGGAGGGTGTCCGAGCCGTGGCTGAGGGTTAGCATCTCTCACTTGGATGTCACGTGACCATGCACTGGACATGTTGTTCTTCCTGAAGCGTCTGGTCCACTCAGTGTCAGTTATTTGACCCTCTGTGGGTCTGGCCTTCAGTTTTACATAGAAGTTTTCTTTACACATGTCCAGGAAGCCTCAAAACCTTCTCTGATTGGTGCCCCGACTTGTCCTTTTAAAAAAAAAAAATCAATATATTTTCTGTTTCAGGGCATTTGATGTAGAACTGCTGTACATAGCACAGTTTCTTCAAATCCCAATAGCAGAAGTTGCTGTCAACTGGACAGAGATCGAGGGTGAGTGCACTGTTCATTTACAACTGGTCCTTAACTGGCAATGCTGCTGTTGTCTGCGTCTGCTGGCTGCTTCACCCTCTCCCTCAGCCAAGCCTCCTCTGTGTTCCAGTGGATTCCGTCCTCGTGTTTATCTAGACTCTTCTCTGAGTCTTCAGTGGGCCTCGTCCTGACCCGAGTTCCCAGTAGCCGAGGTCCTCGGGCTGAGTACTACCAAAGCTCTGTGGAGCCAAGCGTCCATCCGCAGGGGCTGCCTCTCAGCTCCCAGGGCAGTCTGCCCAGTCCCTTCTCCCGTGACCTCTGAGACTCCCACACTCGAGAGTCGTCTGCGGCTCTTCACCCTGACAGGCTTGGCCTTATTGGGGAGGAGAATGACTTCAGTTTTATAATTTTAAAAGGATATATATATATATATATTTTTTTTTTTTTAAATACTGAAAATGTTAGATGCTCACAAAGGTCAGTGACTCTCCCACACATGCAGCCTCTCATGCAACATGTATGTGAGTGTGTGCGTGCATGCCCAGGCATCCACACATGTAGAAAACTGCTCTCTACTGTTCAGCCCCAGCCCCAGCTCCAGCCTGACTTGTAGGTTACAGCTGTAAACCACTGTACTGTTCTCCCAGTTTAATTTACTTTTAATTGCAGGTTCTAAGTTAGTTCCATTTTGGAGCTGGCTACAGATGGGCAAAGACCTGCTTTTTATCCGACTTCGGTATCTGACAGGTGCCTGGAGGCTCGAGCAAACACGGAAAGTGAGTTAGTGTGCTGCCTTGGCCGGACTGCATTTTTATCCTACAGTCTCATGCAATTTTACTTGAAATCAAGATTTCCAATAAAGCGTCAATGGACCTGTTCTCACTATCTGCCTTTGTATGTTCTTAAGAATTAACTGCTACGAGGAAACCATGTGATGTCTTTTTTTAAAATATTTGTGTCATAAGTTAGAGAGTCTTTTAATCCGCCGTCTGCATTTTGGCTCCTGTCACTTAAGGTTCTGAAACTTGGAGACCAAAGACAGAAGCAAAATTTTTTTTTATGGCACCTGAACAAGTTTTACAATCCTGATTAAATCACAATTCTGTAATAGTCATTTAAAGATGAAGACAACTGTGAGTTTAAATACAGGTTTCCCTGTTGTCAAAGAGACTTTATTTGTGACTCGGAATGCTAGAAAATTGTAATAAAGGTGTGACCGCGTCTCTGTGCTGAAGGTGTCCACTGTCTTGTCCATTCGTCTCCTAACGCTGCTGTGGATGCTGTGCCGTTCCACCCTCAGCCTCCCCTTGGGATAGGTGCTCTGTACAGCGTCTGTTTGCCCTTCATCCGTTCTCCTTTACTGTTCATTGCTGCCGTCAAACATCCTTGACCATGCAGACAAGAGTATTCCTAAGCCGTGGAACCCCTGGAAACCCTTTATCAGAAAAGTATCTTTTAAGGAAGAAATGTAAGTATATTTACTTATTACTGGAATTTGAGATAGTGTAAAGACCAGTAAAATTATAAAAGATAGTAAAGCAGAATTAAATTATTTCTGACATCGTAGAGAAACTTAAGAACAGTTTAGGTCCAAGCATGGTGATGCACACCTTTAAATCCCAGCACTGGGAGACGGAGGCATGCAGGTATTGGGGTTTGAGGTCAGCCTGGTCCACAGAGAAAGATCCAGGACAGCCAAGCTTAGGCAGTGAAGGAAACCCATAAAAAGCAGAAAGTGTGTGAGGATATAATTGAGCAAGGGGCCATGCTCCAGCCCCAGCAAGCAGCAGAACTTGGTGGCTTCAGCTCATGGTACTGACTTTCAAGTCAAGAACAGAAGAAAGGGGTTATGGACTCTTCCTCTGTGACTAAGGAAGGCTGCTGAGGCCCGGTGTGTGAGGGGTGGGCCCGCATGGGGGTCCAGAGAAGCCATTGTGAGAAAGTGAGGGTGAAGCCTGGATTGCCTTGAAGACCCCAGAGGTTCCAGATCCCAGAGCTGTGGGACAGCTGCTGAGGAGAGCTGCTAACCAGGCACAGGCTCAGCCCCGGGGAAAGAAGAGTGTTGCAGTCAACAAAGCAGAGAGGACTTGGGACCCGAAGAGCCTGTTGACCTTAGACATGGAGACGCAGAGTCCGTAGTCGGCCCCGCTGGTGTTTGGTATTTCCTAACTGCCCTCTTCCCTATGCTTTGGAACCATAATGTATATCATATGTATGTTGGAAGTATGTTATCTATTTTTGATTTTGATATTATAGAGGTTTACAGTTAAGAGACTGCATGAATTTCAGAAGAGACTTTGAACTTTGGATGTTTAAACATTGTTGAGACTGTGATAGACTCTGGGGAAATTTGGAGTTGAACTAAAAGCATTTAGTTCATGTTATGCCTACAAGCCCATGGGGGGGGCAAAAAATGGGCTGTGGTGGTTTGAATGGCTATGGCCCCCATGGACTCATGTGTTTGAATGCTTGGCCCACAGGGAGTGGCACTATTAGGAGGTGTGACCTTGTTGCAGTAGGTGCGGTCTTAGTGGAGGATGTGTGTCACTGTGGGGGTGGGCTCTGGGGTCTCCTATGCTCAAGCTATGCTCAGTGTGGAGCGTGTCTCCTGCTGCCTTTGGATTAAGATGTAGAACTCTCAGCTCCTTCTCGAGCACTGTGTCTGTCTGCTATGACAATAATGGACTAAAGATCTGAACTACAAGCCAGCTCCAATAAAATGTTTCTTTTGTAAGAGTTGCCATGGTCATGGTGTCTCTTCACAGCAATAAAACCCTAACCAAGATACCACCCCACCCTCCAGAGATAAAAAATAGCAAGTCTTGTTCTGTAAGTTTTCTCTGGCATTGCTCTGGTAGGGCCAGCTCATCGGGCTCACACATAGCACCCTCCGCCTTCCCTCTGGCTTTAGGGCTGGGGCTCTGTGTATGACTTGTGGAAGGTTGGAGAGCACAGGTGGCCCAGCTCACACCCAGAGGTTAGAGGACAATTCTGGTGTGGGTTCTAGGGATGAAACTCGGGTGTCAATTCTGTGCAAGGGCTTTTCCCAGCAGAGCCATCTTTCCATACAATTCTAGATTCTCTTGCAAACACACCCTAGTTCTCACGGGCTGTCTCCTCCAGATCCCTGTGGAAGGGGTGTGAGTTCACACTGTCCCCTCAATACCCCAGATGAGCAAGTAAGGACAGGGCTGCCACCCCTGCCTGATCAGGAACACCTGGTGTCACATTTTGTTCACACACTTTACAGTTCCATGTGAACTCTGGCAGCGCCAGGAGGTGTGCTGCTTTCTTGCCTGAGGTCTGGACTCTGGGTGACAGGGGTTTGAACTGTGTGCCAGTGGCTTTGTGGGCTAGGATCTTCAGCTCTAAGACAGAACTAATAACCTCACCTTACGTGATGTGCGGATGGAAGCAGAGGGTGCCCGCCTAGCACACGGCAAGTTCTGGGTCAGGGGGCTTGCGTGGTAGGCCCTCGTCTGCCCTCCATTGCTAAATCAAGACCGTCTCCCCTTTGCTCTCCTCAGTCCCTTCCTGTCTCTCTGAGTGAGCGAGCTCCCACGCATTCTTTATCCTGTGTATTCAGCTAGTTTGAAAGATGAGGCTTCTATTCTCCAAAGTCCAGTAGGTTTTACATATTGTAGGCTTTCTGGATAGTCTTTATGAAGGACATTGTGTCACCAGGCCAGCCCCTAGAGGGCTGCATCCTACCATGCTTCTCAGGGTCTCTGGGATTTCATCTCTGTCACATCCTTCCCATGTCCTCCCCCTGCTGTGACACCTGTGCTTGTGTGCTGGTCTTGAAGGATATGCATTTCTTTTATCAGCTGGAGCTCACACGAGCCAGTGCTCTGTGGTCTTAGTCTAGGTGCCAGGTGCCCAGCAAGCTAGCAACGCTAGTTATAGAGCAAATGACGACTTTGAAGCCAAGTTCTGAGGAAGGCAGGGACAGCATAGTTAGGACAGTTGTGGATGAAATGCAGAGGGAAGTCTGTCTGCTCTGGTTTGACTGAAATGTCCCCATAACCTCGTGCTCAAAAACACCTGGTCTCCAGCAGGTCACCCAGCTTTGTTTGGGTGGTACCAGTCAGTTTTGTTGTTGTTGTTGTTGTTGTAGCTGTTTTTAATCAACCTGACACAAGCTTGGATCATGGGGAAGAGAGACCCTCAGTTGACACAATGCTTCCATTAGATTGACCAGCTGGCAAGTCCCTGGGGAATTTTCTTTCTTTCTTTCTTTCTTTCTTTCTTTCTTTCTTTCTTTCTTTCTTTCTTTCTTTCTTTCTTTCTTTCTTTCTTTCTTTCTTTCTTTCTTTCTTTCTTTCTTTCAAGATTTATTTATTTATTATAATTTTATGTTTATGAGTACACTGTAGGTGTACAGCTGGTTATGAGACATCTACTTGTACTGGCCCCGCGCTCTCTAGCCCAAAGATTTATTTATTGTTTTATGTAAGTACACTGTAGCTGTCTTCAGAAACTCTAGATCCAGATGGTTGTGAGCCACCATGTGGTTGCTGGGATTTGAACTCAGGACCTTTGGAAGAGCAGTCAGTGCTCTTAACCGCTGAGCCATCTCTCCAGTCCCCACGGGGTGTTTTCTTAATTTATGATTGATGTGGGAGGGCCCAGATCACTGTGGGCGGTGCCACCTCTAGGCAGGTAGTCCTCCTGGATTATTGAGAGAGCAGGCTGAGCAAGCCAACAGGAGTGAGCCAGTAAGCAACCTTCCTCCAGGGCCTCTGCTTCAGGTCCTGTTCCAGGTTCCTCCCTGACTGCCCTTCACTGCCCTTCACAGTAGACTGTAAGGTGTGAGATGAAATAAACCGGTTCAGCCTCAGGCTGGGTTGGGTCTGTTTTATCATAGCAACAGGAAGTACCTAGGAATTGGCTGTAGATGTCGGATGTACAGAGGGGCCAGGTGCTCTAGGCCATCCATCTTCCTTCCAGGGCAATGAAACCAGCTGCCTCCTGCTCCTGCTGTGCAGCTGCAAGGTCTTCCAGCACGGTGCACGGTGCACGGTGCTCTTCCCCTCGATGGACTGCACCCTCTCCGATCAAGAGCGGAAATAAATCTCCCCTCCCTGACATCGCTGCTCTTGCATTTTTTGGTCACCGTGTATAGAAGTAACAAGTAGCTGGAAGGGGTGGGCAGGGTACAGTTACAGCTGTGAGCAGAGCCACCCCAATACTGGTCCCAAGACCACTTATGAAGAGCTGAATGCCAAGTCAAGCAGAGGGTACACATCAACTGATGGCCATGCTGAGTGTAAGTCAGCTTCCCGCACTGTGACGAAATACCCTGACAACTGAGGGGGAGGAAAAGCTTGTTTTGGCTCTGAGGTTTGGCTCTGTTTACACCCATGATGGGAGCATGAGGTCACTTCATCACCACCCAGAGAAGGAGCCAGGGTACCTAGATCCTCTTCAGTTCTATGTTGCCAGTAAGCGAAACTTATCTACCAAACCACTTCCCAAACGTGCTGCACGTTGGAGCCCAGGCGTGGTATACACACGATGTGCAGGGTGCTTCAGAGCCCAGCGGTAGCACTGTGCATGTAACAGACCTGGGCAGAGGAGCTCGCGGTAAGGATGCGCAAGTCTGCCCAATAGGTATACTCTGCTCAGAAAATGGAGAATTTTAGCTGTGGTTTTTCAGGTCCCTAGCCAAAATTATAAGGGAATTACCACCACATCACAACTGCAGTTGTGGTTTCCTGTGCATTTCTATCACACAGTGCTTTGGTGGAAGAGAACTGTTTCTATTAGATGATCAAAAAAAAAAAAATAGCAGAAGAAGATAGAGATGAGAATTTTTTGTTTGTTTGTTTTTCAGACAGGGTTTCTCTGTATAGCCTTGGCTGTCCTGGAACTCACTCTGTAGACCAGGCTGGCCTTGAACTCAGAAATCTGCCTGCCTCTGCCTCCCAAGTGCTGGGATTAAAAGGCATGTGCTACCACCAACTGGCGAGATAAGAATTTTTATAACCAGGACAGTCAAAAGAATCTGTCAGCATGAGCGCTCTTCGCCAAGGCTGGCATTTGCTTTCTTGAATCCCACCAGGTCTTATTGTTTTATCTCCCTAACCTTTAGGAAGTAAAGTCCAGAAAGGACAGAGTACACACAAGGGCCCCCGCCCACCCTGCCCCGCCCACCCTAACCCCAACCCCTAAGAGACTTCTGTGAATTCACGTCTCCATTGCAGAAGCATGAGCCTTCTTAGCAGAAGCTCTTCTGTGCTCCAACAGAAAGAGGAAACTGACTGGACCATTTCTTTCTTTAATATCATTTCTGGGAGTGGGGGGAGGGGGATCCCTGAGCCACAAGGTATCAATTCAGGAAACCTAATTAGTTTACTTGCCTCAAAGTGCACACAAAGCACAGCCCTCATCCAGCGCAGGGCTTTCAACATTTCCCAACACTGGACAGTACTTCTGGGGTTTCTTCCTCTCCCAGGTCAATCACAAGCCTATTATACCTCGGTTGCAGCAGGGTATATGAGCCAGGTGTAGAAAGGTAGAAAGACCCTTTCGATTAGAAGTTAAAGAGGCATTTAAACTTCTGTGATATATTTTTATAAACAAGTAAACAAGGTTTTCCTGGGCTACAGTTGGGTGATTAAAAAAAAAAACAACAAACAACCAAACTTGTTGCAGAAAGCAGTGGTTTGGTCTTTAGGAAAAGAAAGAAATGCAACCAAAGGACTTTCATTTACATTTCAAAGGTGCCTTGGCGTCCTAGAGGGTGTTTGTGCTCTGTGGCTGACTGAGGTGGCCCAGTACCATCCTCTTCCTATTGGAAGACCTATAAGGTTTGGGGAATCAAAGGCCCTTGGCACACCCGTGCCACTTTCCAAGTGGCATTTCAGAGCCAGGCAACCTAGGAGACAGCCTGGTCCCTGGGCAGGAAGGTTCTTTGTGCCCATAATATATATCATGAGTAGGTTAGGTAGCATGTATTATACACTGGATAAGAAATCACAACCTACATAATACGGGACTAGTTTGAAACTCTGCTCTCCACTCAGTAAATGTTCTTGGGCTGATGCCAGGGCAAGTTATGCCTCAGAAGAACAGACAGCCAATAAGCATGGTCTCCAGGGACCAAGACTCTGCGGTTCAGGAGACTGCACGGTTGGTGGTCCCGTCTGCCTCTCGGGGGCGTGGGCGGAGGGGGGGGGAGGACAGTCCCACCTCCCTCTGCTGCCTGCAGTCGGTCCAGATGGGAAGGACATTTCTGGGGATGACCCGGAGACTCCTCTGTCCCTGATGGCTATCTGCAGGCACGATGTGCAGGGCGGGCGCGCGGCGGGGCGGGGAGCGTGGCTCGGCCAGGGCGCTTGGCCCCTCCTGGCTGGGGCTGCGCGCACGGCCGCCTGGCGCCCTTCCAGCGCGGCGCACTCACGCGGGCGGCCGAGGAGGAGGCTCCAGCCTGACTGACGCCTCCAGAGCCGCTGTCTCGGTCCCCGCCGCCGCCGCCCGGCCGGCCCTGCAGCTACCGCGCAACCGGAGTGCGCGGGGGCACGCGTGGCACCGCGCGGACAGGTAAGCGCTGCCATGCCGCGGGCGTGGGCACTCGGGAGGTCCCTGAGGTCCTCGGGAGTGGGACTTGGGTTCTCCGTGAGCCTGGTGGTGTCTGGAGTGTGCGAGGGTTCCGCGGCATCCCGGCACCTGGGACCCATTGCGCGACGCGTGGCCCGGGGCGTGGGCAGGGATGCGGGATGCGGGTGGGCCGAGTGCAGAAGGATGCACACTGTCCTGCACCCAGGGACAAGCGCCCTGGAGCTCAGCTCCGGGAAGTAGTTCTTTGCTGGAGAGAGTGACAGCAGAGAGGCTGGAGAGTGCGTGTAAGGTAGTCATTGTGACTCTGGGGGAGATTTTAAAACTCCAGGGCACCCTTGGCTGCGAAGGCTTATTTCATATTCGTGTCATTTTTTTCTTCTCTGCTTACCTTTAAGGCACACACAGTGAGAAAGAGAGGGAAAAAGTTAGGAATGTTAAGTGTCTGTAGCTAGCACTTGGGTTGTGTTTGTCTTCTCCTAGGCCTACCATTGGGTGCCAGCGCTGCGCAGACGGGAGGGGGCGAGGTGGGGACAGATGCAGGCGACTGACTGACGCCGGCCTTGTGGGAGGAGGAGCGTGGGGAACCTTCTTAAGGGTGGCTAATAGCTGCACTTCATATTCCCTCCCCTCTCTCCCTCCCTCACCATGGCAATTGAAAATGATAGTTTTTGAGGTCCTCTGTTTAGGGTATTTCTGGACTGGAAATGGTACTCCGGAGAAATAACCTACAAATGAAGTGGATCTCCTTTTGGAAGCAAATTGTATGTAATTCAGTCAAATGCACAGCCACAGGACACTAGGAATCACTTTTTACTCTTATGGTGACCGTTCCGTGGCTTGCTGACGTTCTGTAAAAATGCAATTAGCAACGAGCATGGAGAATAACGGTTGTCTTCGGCCCTTTAAATGATGCCGCGTCCTAGGCCATTCCTCGGGAATATTTGTGGTTGTGAAATGTGCTAGCATGCCTGTCAATGAGAGGGAATGCCTTCGGATGTTTACACTTAAAGACTACTCATCTATATTTAAAAAAGGAAGTCAAAATATGGCACAAGCACGCTCTCTAGCAAATGCCCAGGATTCAGTGCTCTGCCTTTAGAAAGTCAGGAACATGATGATTTTGGATTCCTTTCAAGTCTTCAGTTGGTTGTCCAAGGACATCACAGTTAAGAAATCCGTGTGGTAGTTCATAAGGAACCTTTAGAATATGATAAGATTATCAACGTGATTTGAAAACAGACTTGTAGTGGTAAAGACTCCCTGATGACAAGGCAGCTCCCGGCAAGCCAGCCTTTGCTGAGTCTGTCCTGACGCTGAGGTCCCCCACTTTTATGTCAGGGTGCTCCCCTCTCCTCCCCTCACCCCTACCCACACCCAGTTTGAGCTATGCTTTGGAGAATGCTCCCATAGTGTGGATCCAGCCAGCTCACTTACCAGGAGTGTTGTCTAAAACTCAGAGACAAATTAAAGTTAATCTTAAGCTCTTGTCAGCAGGAGACACTTGGTGTTTTCTGTATCAAATATTTCTCTTCCTTTTACTGACATATTCCCCAGTTAATGAGCAACGTAGGAAAATATTCACCGATATCAGCTACTGCATCTCTGATAACTTGAGATGTAGGAAGAAAAAAGAGAAACATTTCCATTATAGGAAATTTCACCACAGGTATCTAAGCACCGCATAAATGGTAAATCTGTGTATTTTTTCTGATCCTGTGGTCAAATAGGAGGAGGGGAAAAAAGCCAAGAAATCATTCTTTCATATAAATAAAAGAATTCAATATCAGTTTTACAAATAATTAAATTCTGATGGACAAGAGTGCAATGTACTTTGCAGAGCTGGAGAGAGACGGGTCACTGCCCCGTTAAGGCAGCTGATTATATCTGACCTTCCCTCCCTAGCACAAGAAAACAATTTCATCATCATGCTTTAATATGATCTAAAACATACTTACCCAGGGGTATGCTCCAGTGGTGGGAAGGGCAGGGTCATGATATAAATATTCTTGGGTTTTATGTTTTGAAACATGGCATTTAATCCCAATGTTTTAACAGAGCTTAGCGTAGACGTCTGTTTATTCTTGTGCGTACCGAGGAATTCAGAAATGGGTGTATCCAGGATAAACCAGTAAACTGGGTGTAGGTTGAAAGCCCGGATCTCCTCAAATTGTTGTCATTCTGGACTGTTGGGTTTTTATTCCCTTGATTACTGGTTTTAGTGATTTGGAAAGTTGCCTAAATTTTATTTTGATGCTGTGGACAGGCAGGAGGGTGCTGTGCTAACCTGAGGAAGGTTTGTGTCAGAACAGGGACATAGTAAAATAAACAAATATTCCCTGGCGATGAGCTAACTTTTAAAAGCAAATACTCCTATAAGTTATGTCGGTGCCAACTAAAGTCTTTAGGATTTTAAGAATAAAGCCAGCATTGAATGTTTTCAGAACCATGGAAACTGGGTGCTGGCATTGCTGTGTCTTCAGCCTGCTAGCTGGTGAGCCCTAGGTCCCTTGGTCTGCCTCACACAGGGTGTCCTCTGCCAGGCTTATTTTCCCATTAGCCATTGGGGTTACAAGAATGAATTACAGCTTCCCATGCATACCCAGACTTTCCTCTTATCAGCCTATTTCCTTGAACCCAGGCTCGGTCTCAGAATGCCCCTCCCTCTGGTCTCACCTCCCTCCAGATCCCTGTATTTGCTGGACAACTCTTCATTTTGTGGAGTCTGCTCAGGTGCTCCCGTCACGGCATTCCCTGAGATAACCTCAGTGGCCGGCTTGTCCTGCTGGCCCTCTGAGTCTCCCCTGCTACTTTGCATTATTTGCTCAAGCACTTATGTCTTCCCCTCAGGTGCCCCTCACATGGTCAGGAGATGGTCTGGAGGGAACTGCGCTTCATCTCCCTTTGTCCCCCATACTGTTGACTGCAGCGGCCTGCTCAGGACTCAGTCAATAAATATTAATTAAATGAAGAACTCTCTTTATTGAAGCTGGGTCCCTTCTGAAATCAAATCTATAAAAGCATTTCACCCATAGACTAGGTCTTAAAAGTCCATCTTTCAAAGCTAGTGTGCAAGTGAGCTGAGGACACGTGAGGAAGGGAAGAGCTGATGTCAGCCCAGAGGAGAAGGCATCCTGAGCTCCAGCCACCCCAGTGGGCCTCCCCTGGGAACACCCAGGAGGCTGAGCAGTCCAGTCAGGAAGGTTCAGTGACAACTGTTACTGCAACAGAAAATTTCCATATCAGATTCACTATACACACAATGGAATCTTTTTAGAAAAATCCAGATTTTCATACAAGATAGCCACCACAATAAAACTCTAATGTGATTTTAACAAAAAAATTAGTAACACAATCCACTGGTTCCCCCCCCTCTCAAAATTGACATATATGTGTGCATATGTTCAGACTCCTGATTTGAGCTTCGAGCCGAATGCTCAAGGATCCTTAATATGCGCCAACAGCTGCTCACTGACCTAAGATGGAGTTACCGCGCACGCGCGCGCCCGGGTAAAATGGCAGGCCTGGAGGATCCATTGATGGCAAGGCTTCGGCTTTAATCGGGACGCTCTAATTAACTCCCAATCAACTTCATGAGAACCAGAGGCACTGCATTTAAAATTTTAGCTCCAGCTTGGTTTAAAAACAAAGCGCATGAATATTAAGAGATGGACGGTACATGTGCACGGGCCAGGACTGTAGCCTTCAGAGGCCGTCGTGCTGTCGTTGTGCTAGGCGCTGTCTGGGTTTTGGCTGGCCCTTCATCTCAAGCCCGTGTGTACTGAAGTCAAAGGGAACAAGCGAACCCGTGGGATGAATGCCAAGGAGGCTTACGTAGGCAGCTCTGCGGTTCTTCTAATCGATGCTTGAGTCGCCCTTAAATAATACTAAATATGAAATCCTCTCTCTCTCTCTCTCTCTGCCCTTCTGTCTCTGAACTAGCCAATCCCTTTATTTCCTTTGACTTCTTTCTCTCTCTGCCTCTCTTTCTTTCTCTTTTCTGCCTCCTTCTTTCCTGCCTTTCCCTCCTCCCCATTACTCCTCCCATCCATTTCCCTCCCTCCTCTTCCATTCCCCCTCTCCCCCTCCCTCTTCCTCCCTCCCCTTTCCTCCTTTCTGCCTTCCTCCCCCTCCCTCTCCCATCCTCCCCCTCTCCCCCTCCCTCCCCTCCCTCCTTTCTACCTTCCTCTCCACTCCTCTCCCCTTTCCCCTCCTCTCCCCTCCCCTTCCCTCCCCCTCCCCTCTCCTTTACCCTCCCCCTCCCTCCCTACCTCTCTTAGCTATTTGAGAATTTCATACTTGTTATTAGATTGTACTCATCCCTCCTCCAGCTCCTCTCAGAATCACCCTCACATCTCTACCTGCCCACATTCCTGTTGTCTTTGTGTTGTTGTTAACCTGTTATATCCAGTTTATGCTCTTGGAATGGTGGCCTTCTGCTGGAGTGGACTGACCTATCGAAGGCCACACCTTAAGGAAAACTGA
Source organism: Apodemus sylvaticus (assembly GCF_947179515.1). Classification (NCBI taxonomy): domain Eukaryota; kingdom Metazoa; phylum Chordata; class Mammalia; order Rodentia; family Muridae; genus Apodemus; species Apodemus sylvaticus. The sequence goes on along the minus strand of NC_067475.1, from coordinate 113,525,808 downwards.
CTAACCTTCTCCCAAAAGCTGGGATGAAACTTCATCCAGCCTCTCTTCTCCATGTCGGGATTTTTTTTTTTTTTTAAGATAGACTCTTGCTATGTATTACAGGCTGTCCTCATATTTAAAGTGATCCTCCTGCCTCAGCCTCTCAAGTGTGGGATTACGGTCTTGTGCCACCAGGTACAACTGAAATTCGGTTAATACCTGACCACTTATGAGATTGCAAGCTATGGTGATTGTTTGCAGAAGGTTTGGAGATGGTGGGTGTGTGCACATTCGAACAAGAGCTTCAACTCCCTGACTCAGGGAGGCCTTCAAGACAGAGCAGATCTTCTGCCTTCAAGCCCAGCTTTAGTCTGAAGCCTGTGTCCCTCCTTCCCCAGGGCCTGTGCTTTTCACCGTCATCCCCCAGATGCCTGTTTGGGGTGAGCGTGCAGGCGGCTTGCTCCATGAGTGTGTAGATCTTTCTTAAGGCCTGATTGATGAGGGTTCAGGCCAAGGATTGGTTCCTTAAGCTTTCAGAGCTAAAATTGCCGGCCTTGACAAGACCATTCCTCAGGAAACGGTGGTGACAAGCCAGGAAAGGACTCAGAGAGCCTCCCTACTTTCTGCTCTGTGGTCCAACAGTTGAGCTCACTTACTGTTCATGCTTCATTCTTTTTTTCTCTCTCTTTTTTTTCTTTTAGTTTTTTCGAGACAGGGTTTCTCTGTGTAGCCCTGGCTGTCCTGGAACTCACTCTGTAGACCAGGCTAGCCTCGAAGTCAGAAATCCGCCTGCCTCTGCCTCCCAAGTGCTGGGATTAAAGGTGTGCGCCACCACCGCCTGGCTTCATGCTTCATTCTTAATTAATGGCCTCATCTTTTAGTTTTCTGAGAATCAGAGAGGACACAGTTGGCGTCCGGGAGGAGCAGGTCGTTCTGAAGCTAGCGCATTCATTAGTGCTGATGGGACAGTGTGACACTTGGAAGGTAGACAGGGAGGAGAGTGCTGTGGGAAGTGGGTTGCCACACGTCCTCAGGAAGGACTAAGTTTCTATTTGACCTGGCATTAGCAGAGTACAAGGTCCTTAAGCCACATGACTGTCTTAGCAGACTAGCAGAGGAAATACCTTAACAGCCATCTTGTCTGTGGGAAGGGGAATTTTTACTTGCAAACAAGTTACCGAACATATGTGTAAAGCAAGACCACCAGGGACCAGTGAGTACTCAGAGAGGAGAGACCTGTGAAGCCAAAACCTGTGACAGCGAACAAGAACATTGAGAAAATGTGCCCTGTGGAGCCGACGTCGGGGCCGCCCTCCAGGCCTTCTCTGCTTCCTAGGGACAGTAGAGCTTCCTTCTCAGTGTGTGAGCTGGATCAGAAGTTGGATTATCATATAGATTATCATATAATATGGGTTATCATATGAAAGCTTCGTGTACATGAGTGCTTCCCGATGGCTTATTGACTAATTATATGTTTGTACACATGGCCATTAGGTGCTAGCTGTGTCTGCAAACGATGACAGCTGGCACACTGATGCCATTTCAGAGGTGTGGCGATCCCTTTGCCTTCTGCCGTGATTACCTCTCAACCGCCGGCAAAACAGTCTGTGTAAACAGGTTCTGGCCTTTTGAACTATTCTGTGGATTTTTAAATGTGAGGCTATTGTAGGTGCAGGGTCAGAGTGTAAATATGAAGGGTGGGGATGGTGCTTCCCCCCAAACCAGGCTGTAGGGGGGCGGTGCTTCACAAAATAAGAAACAACATAAAAAAAATAATACCCTGGACTCTGCAGACAAGTTCACAAAGAGTGAAGGAGATCAGAAAGAGATCTGGGTAGCATCCCAGGGAAGCTGCGGACCCAGGGTGGGGCCAGTCCCACTGGAGGACCTGGGCTGCCTTTAGACTCTCAGCCTCGGTCAGAGATTTTTAAAATTTTTTTCTCAGGGGGTAGCAGTCAATGTAGAAATACATGAGTTGTCAAAGGATAAGAGACTGAGCAGGACGTCTGCAATTGACCCCCTGCGCTACCCCAGCGGGGCTTAGAGAACGTCATGAAAATGTAAGATCACAGGATGGGGCAGAGTGCTGGGAAGGGCTTGTTCTCTGGACACGGCATGGCTATTGGGCTCCAGCTCACAGCATCCAGGGTTACATGCAGAAGGTCAGGCCCGCTGAAATTCCCGCCTAGGTGGGGTAGATGACTTCTGAGCCCACCACCCCTCATTAAAGAGCTGAGAGAAGGAGAAGCACTCATTTTGGGGAATACATCTGCTGGTGGGATTCGCATGCTCCAGGGATGGCTCCACCTCCTGCACATGTGGCCAGAACCGGCAGGATCGAGTGGGGTATTAAAGAAAAACAGAGGTGAAGTTAGAAAAGGGGTTTATTAGAAGGTTACAGGGGTGTTGGGTGGGGGGTATAGGGACATATGTGATCATATTCCTTTGCCTATGTGTATGAAAATTTCAAGAATAAAGCAAAAAATTAAGGATAGTTATCATGGTTGGAGAGACAGCTCAGTAGTTAAGAGCTCTGGCTGCTCTCACAGAGGACATAGGTTCAATTCCCAGCACTCATCTGGCAGCTCACAACCATCCGTAACCAGTTTCAGGGGATATGATACCCTCTTCTGGCTTCTGTGGGCATCACATGCATGGGGTGCTCAAGATATACACGCAAGGCACACACTCAAGCACATAAAGTAAAAACAAATATTTACAAAAATATTAGCCAGGCATAGTGGTGCATGCCTTTAATCCCAGCACTCAGGAGGCAGAGACAGGTGGATCTCTGAGCATCCCAGGCCAGCTAGATCTACAGCACAAGTTCCAGAACAACCAGGGCTACACAGAGAAACCGTGTCTCAAAAAACCCATTGCTGTCACGTGTTCGGCCTCCTTGGGATGACTGAACGGTCACAGAGATTTGGAATCAGATTTCATCTCGAGCCACTCAGCCCTAGCACAGGCCCAGGATGTCCTTGATTGCGCATGTTTAGTTTCTGGCTTCACCCGCTTTCCTTCTAGTCCATAATAGCTTGGGGCTGGGGGTGGGGAAATGTCAACTCTAGTGAAGAGAAAAAGCATGGGGATTCAGGATTAGTCCTTAGACAAGGAAGAACTATTGAGTTTTAACGTGTGGCCAAAGGATAACTTTCAGAGGGTTGGGATAGGAAGGTTGTGTTAACAAGAGACAAGAAAGACAGTCTGAGGTGTTGTCATGCTTCTGGTGGTCATAGTGACACCGGGCAGGTCAGGTGTGGTGCTGGCTAAGGCACTATCACTTCTGACCTTCCCTGGACAGCAACCATGGCATGGCTTACTAGGGAGTTGTCTGTCTGTTTGCTTGAGACAATGTGTCACTACCATGCGGGCTGGCCATCTTCCTGCTTCAACCTTCCAAGTGCTGGAATTACAGGCACATGCACTTGATTTATTAGTGATTTCTCCTCACCTCTGGAAGGCAGGAACTCAGCCAACCTCAACACACACACACACACACACACACACACACAATCTGCTTAAAAACGTTGAAATAAATATTATTTATAGCTATGTAAGACTTTCCAGGGATTCACATTTAAGTTAGTATTCTGTATAAGACCATTTAAAACAGGTGTCTTAGGGTTTGACTTCCGTGAACAGACACCACGACCAAGGCAACTCTAATAAGGATAACATTTAATTGGGGTTGGCTTACAGGTTCAGTCCATTATCATCAAGGCTCCCGGGAACATGGCAGCACCCAGGCAGGCACAATGCAGAAGGAGCTGAGAGTTCTACCTCTTCATTTGGAGGCTGCTAGCAGAACACTGGCTTCCAGGCAGCTGGGATGAGAGTCTTAAAGCCCACGCCCACGGTGACACACCTGTTCCAACAGGGCCACTTCCAGGGCCAAGCATATACAAACCATCACCGTAGGTAAACTATTCAATGCCCAGAAGTAGCTGTATGTATTGTGTAAGTCTGCTTTTTAAAGACATTTATTATACGACACTAGTAAAGCAGCCAGTTTTAGACTGGAGGGAGAGTGGACTGATCACATGACATTTAATAAAGCAACAGTTTATGTCATTGATAAAACTGCACTTAGCCCTTGACTCATTCTCCATTTCTCAATGGTGTCTGCATGCCAGGTGGCATGGTTAATGGCTTTGGGGAGAGTCTCAGCTTTTAACAAATACAGGGATGAAGATGCCCGTTTGCCGCTGTGGGAGCTCAGTGTGCAGGAGAGATGCTAGCTGCTGCTGCTGCTTGAGGCCCCTGGGGAGGGTTTCCAAGAAGTCCTCTTCCTGAAGGAGGAGCAGAGGGAGCTGGAGATACAGGAAAGGTCAGAAGGTGACAAGCTTTCGAAGCTAAAGCCATGAGTGCACGCACACCTGCCTCACTCTGTTTCATGAAAATACATAAACTAGGCCAGGCAGTGGTGGCGCACGCCTGTAATCCCAGCACTTGGGAGGCAGAGGTAGACAGATTTCTGGGTTTGAGGTCAGCCTGGTCTACAGAGTGAGTTCCAGGACAGCCAGGGATATACAGAGAAACCCTGTCTCAAAAAAATAAAAAAAAAGAAAAAAGAAAAGAAAAGAAAAAAGGAAAAAGAAAAGAAAAAAAGAAAAAACAAGAAAAAAGAAAAAAAGAAAGAAAATACATAAACTACATAAAGTAAAAATTTAGGGGTGGCTATCAGTGCAACCTATAGAAACAATGGTGATCCCATTGTGCTGCAAGACACAGCAAAGTGTCACGTGGGCTATAGATGGATCTGCTCTGGACTAGGGATAAAATTGGCTAAGGTATCCGAATGGAAGGAAGATTCAGGAGCAGTCACCTGGGACATCGGGATTTGGTGCCCACCAGGATGTGGGGGTTGAAAAGAAGACAACCTGCTTTTCACATGGCCAAGAGCTGTCTCCATGCTTTCTAGTCAGCTCCTGGTAAGAGCTGCAAGAGAGTCTGAAGAGCAGCCAAGCTGCAAGAGAGTCTGCTGGATGGAAGCTGGGATCTCACCTTAAACTGAGCACTAAAATAATTGCTATCTATTTTATTAACCTTTCTTGCCTCAGCCATGATATATTTCTGGTTTGGTTTGGTTTGGTTTTTTTGTTTGTTTGTTTGTATGTTTGTCTCAGGGGATACAGCATCCTCTTCTGGCCTCTGAAGGCACTGGATACATGTGGTACATATACATATATGTAGGCAAAACCCTCATACACATGAAAATAGAAATCAATAAAAAAATTTTAAAGTATATTTTAAATGAACTTCAAATATTCTAGTATGTAATTGTGTAGTATGAGGTAAGTGTGGTTGGACCCATAATGTTTCCATGTGGTCAGCTCTTTTATACTCCTATCACCACATAGTCAGTTTTGAAAGAATGAAGTTCAGACTGTGTGGTTCTTCCCAAATGATGTCTTGGGGGTTCTGAAGTACTAGCAACTGTGACTATCACACTATCTAATTTCCCTCCTTGCCTCCAGAATACTTATAGTTGCCGTAGGAATGTTTGTAATATGATGTTTTAGTTGGAGAACATTTTTAAAAAGATTTATTTGGCCTGCACCATGTGCATGCAGAACCTGTGGAGGCCAGAAGAGGGCACTGACTCCCCTGGAACTGGAATTTGGGATGGTTTGAGCAGCCATGTGAGTGCTGGAAATCGAACCTAAGTCTTCTTCAAGAGATTCCTCCCGTCCCTCTTTCTCCCATCCTCCTTCTCTCCCTCCCTTGCCCACCCCAACGCTGGTTGAAGAACCTTTAGAGTTTACATCATAAGACAAACTGATAGAGAAAAAAAATAGCGCTGAGCAGTATTGATTAAGGCTGTATAAAGTTGCTGTCGGTTGGTTCTGAGGTAGAAAGCAGATCTCATTAAAAAGTGAATCTCTCTGGGGTTTAGTCCATAATTCCTCTTTCCCTCGGTGTTGAAGCAAATGTTATTTTTAAAATGGCACTTTGCTTTAAACCCCAAACCACTGCCATCAGAGGAAATTGATATGTTTACATGAATCTGCATTTACTGAGCAGAAGGGATCTGAAGGGCAGGCGGAGCGCCAGGGCTCAGGGCCTGGGCCCTCCTTCAGGGAGCAGCCTACGGGGATGGCTATCTAAAAGATACCCCGGCATTATACTTCATCAGCCGTTCATATTTCTACATAACCGTGACACATTATTTTACAAGAATTAATATTTATTAAAAACATGTTTAATTCTGGCAGAGGGAGGAAGATAAATCCCTTGAAGGATAACAGAACACACTGTTTGACACCTGGAATGAAATCTTTATCATGTAAAAAATGTGTTTACCGTTTTTAACCGTGGTTGAGTTTAAACTTGGCGGCGTTAAGCATGCCCCTACAGCAAATCTGTCACCACTGCTTGTCTCAGAGCTTTTCATCCTCTCTGACTGACATCTGAAACCTTTTGAGTAGGGGTCCCCATCTCCCCTTCCGGCCCACTCTGGTCCCTCCAGTCTGTGGACCGTCTTTATGACCCCTTGGATCTTCCACGCAGGATGAACCCTTATCGTTTATCCTTAGCGTCTGCTTTACGGCTAAGCAGTGTTCCAGAGGTTTGCCCACCTCGTAGAGCCTCTCTCTTCTTGTGACTGGAAAATAGAGACCTCAGGGGTGTGCGTCACACCCACGGGGCTGACTCTGAGTCCACTGGCACTGCAGGTGTTCTCTGCTTGCTGGTGGTGGATATGGGGAAGCCACACCTCTTTGTGTTTTGATTTGTGTCCCCAGTGATGCTGGTGCCATACGTCATGGGCTTGTCACCTTTGTGTCTTCCTTGAAGAAATGAGTATTTAATGCTGGGCTCACGTGATGGGAGTAGGGACCTGCAGAGCTCCAGTTCCCTGAAAGGCTGATGGGTCCGTTAAATCTATGAGTTTAAAACAAGACTGATCAGCCTGGAGAGATGGCTCAGCGGTTGGGAGCACTGCTTGCTCTCCCCAAAGGTCCTGAGTTCAACTCCCAGCAACCATGTGGTGGCTCACAACTATATAAACTGAGATCCGATGCCCTCTTCTGCCGTGCAGGTGTATCTACAGATAGGGCACTCATACATAAAATCAATAAATGAATCTTTGAGGGGAAAAAAAAAGACAAGCTTGATCAACAAACAAGACTTTAACTCAAGAAGAGAAAGGGAGGGAGGGAGGAAGAAAGGAAGGAGGAGAAATAAATGTCTAATTAAGTGTTTTCTCCACTTTATTTTCCTTTTTGTGAGACTAGGTTTATGTAGCCCTGGCTGTCCTAAAGCTTACATGTAGACCAGGCTGACCTCAAACTCACAGAGTTTGAGTTCCAAGTTCTGGGGATTAAAGGCAGGTGACACCACTCTCAGCTCCTGGGTGTTTTGTTTTGTTTTGCTTTTTGTTTTAACACAGGTCTTCTATGTAGTTCAAACTCATGGAAATCCTCCTGCCCCATCCCCCAATTGCTCTCACCGGAATTACAGAAGGGAAGTAACACAATTTGTACTTCTTCACCTTGCAATGTTGTTGCTGTTGTTGTTGTTGTTGTTATCGTTATTGTTGTTGCTGTTGTTGTTGTTGAGTTACAGGACTAGATTCTTGATGGTGATTCTGTAACAGACATGAATTGAGCAGAATATGGTACATTCTAAACAAATCTCATATATTTTCCCTTTCATGTATTGCATGTATTATATGTGCAATCTATATCCTTAATCAAGAGTATCACTTCTATAGAATTTAATAGCAAATGTAAATGAAAATTTCTAATATTTTTTCTCAGTTCCCTGCCCTTTACTCTGAACAGTCTTCAGGCAGACTGAGACTAGATTAAAGGCCAGCGCCTCGGAGAACAGGCGGTGGCCGCTGTGGCTCCACAGTGGTAAGGTGGTGCCTCCTCTTCAGGTGGCAATGGGGACAAACATCTGGCTTTCATAGTTCTGGGGACTTTTATCAGTGAGGATAAAAAGGTGTCATCTTCCAAGTCTTTGCCTTTTCCCGTAGCTTTTTCCTCCTCATTTAAAATGACCTTAAAGTTTCAAAAATATTTTAAAGCAGGCCAATTAGTAGCAAGACTCTTTAAAACCTGATTTCATTTCTGCTTTTGAAGTATTGACGTATTGGGTAGTTTTTTCTAAAAGTCCAACTGTGAACCCCAAAAATCCAAAATAGTGAAAGATAAGTACAAGACGTATTCAGTAGGAGACCATTAGAGGGGATAACCAGTTTTAGGAAGAATAAGTTCAGATAGGAACAAGACTGCGGACTACTGTTGAGGGTAAGACTCTGTGAGGTCTTCTTCAACTCATCTCTATTGGCAGTTAGATCCAGATCTCTGGTTAGAGGCCGTCTTCTGCATCACAGGATGCTGAGTGGTATCCTTGGCTTCTAACTGGTAGATCCCAAAGACATCTTCCTCCCTTCGCTGTGGCAACCAAGATGTCTTCAAACATTGTCAACTGTCCCCTCAGAGGCAAAAACTAACCTTGTCCTTCCTCATTAGGAGCCGAGATATGTGTGGTTAGAGCATCTGGGTTCTCAGAGCAGGAGGCGGGCTCCTCAGGCAAGGATGCAGTAAGTAATACAGCAGTTAGTACTGTGGAGCATCTGTTGTATTCTAATACCAACAGTTGGTGCCAGCATCATATCAACGATACCATTTCACATAGTTGAACGGTACAGAAGCAAGGGAATCGCTGTCTGTAAAAGCGATGCCTTCCAGTAAAGAAATGACACGGAGATAAGTGCAAGATACACAACATCTCGGGATGCCACAGAGGTCCTGATATCTGAGCTGGCTTTGAAGGGCGCCACTGGCAGTGGGCTCTGCAGACCCTGGTTGACATTTAGTTGTTGAGTGGAAAATCAAGATTGAAGCTAAACTCTCTAGGCCCCTCCCCCCCCATCTGTGCATGGGGGACCCAGTCCTCAGCTGTACTTAGAGCTGCTGTGATTTCATAGGGCAATTATACATTTCCCCCGAGGCTTAAGTAGAGCGATTAGTGCCCGGTAATCCCGGAACAATGCAACTTGAGAGACTATTTGTATACCTCACATATGGTTTGACATCATCACTAGGGCTCTGAGGTGCGGGGCAGGCTCCCATCACCACGGACTCCTGTCAGTTTATATCGATGGTGCACGGTTGATTTGGAAAGTTATACAGTAAAAGGCACATTCGCATCCTCTGGTTAGCAACTCCTCTATTGACTCGAAGTAGCTCTGCCGTGATGGAACCGAGATGCGACTCATGGCTCAGGTTGTGGAGAGGAGATAGATTACTTAATGTCACGGCAGCAATATTTGCCATTATGAAAAAACCTGCATTTACTCGGCAGCTGTTTACATACAAGAATGAGGAGAGTCACGCTGCCAGAAATATTTACATTCAGAATATTCTTCATTAAAAACTAAATGCATAAAAATTGCAAATGTATTTTTTACAGTGCACCCCACCCCAGGCAGACAGCCGCAGCCATTTCCTAGCTGCAGTCTTCCCCTCAAGTGACAGCAGGGTTCAGTCTGGCTGCTGTCACTGCCTGCTTATTTAATTCAACTAAAACTGATGAACGTGTTTACCGAAGACTTCCTTCAGAGGTTTTTCTTTTCTTTCTCAAACATCATAATAGTACTTGCGTATTTTCTGATTTAACCGCTCAAGTGTACTCGCTTGTCAGGAGGATTATTTATATACACTAAAGGCTACGGCCATGCTCAAAGATTAGAAGCAAGCTGGAGTTTCTCCGATTAGGGAGAACAATGAAGTACTCTACCTTCTGCTTCACCGTGTTGTGTTATTTTATTTTTAATTGTGTAGATGTGTATGTTTGTGTATAGGGACAGGGATGTGCACAGAAGCCAGAAGTCTCAGATCCTTTGGAGCTGAAGTCACAGGCAGTTGTGACCCTGCTGTTGTGTGTGATAGGAACCAACATCTGGTCCTCCTGAATGGTAGTACTTGCTCTTGACTGCTGAGGCTCTCCCCAGCCCCTGATGTACCATAGTTGATCGTCATGGTGACCGTACAGTTGAGGACTTAGGAACAGTTGAGGACTTAGGATTCAGGAACAGCAACTGGAGCATTCTTCCTCCATCATGTGACTTTGGAAGTGTCCCTGGGCACTAGAGCCCAAAGCCCTGACTACTGGGCTCTCCTGCCACTTGAACACTCTTCCAGCAGGACTTGCTCAATCATGGTATTTTCTTCTGTGCTTCTTACAGTTTCGCCCTCATTTTTTATCTCAGCTGTGCATGAATTACCTTTCCAGAGCCCATTCAGTCAACAAAGAGTGGCAAACACCTAATGTTAAATACACCTAGATGCCAAGGTACCATATTGTCAAAAAAAAATCCATGTGCTAATTGAATTTGTATCACAACAGAAAAAATAGAGTAAACAATTTTTAAAAACAGAAAAAGACTATAGCGCGACCTTGAAAACTAACACAGACACTTGTAATATTCCAATTGTAAAACACAATATGAATTTACAATAGGCAAAATAATGCTCTGTCAGCCTAGGGACTGAGGGAGATCAAAGAGGTACAATTGAAAGTTCAAAGGTGAAAGCTAAGCATCAATGTCAGTTGTTGAATTGCTGTTTTTTAAGAACATGTCAATAAGACCATGTAATGGAGAAGGCAAAGTGTAACCAGTAGTGGTGACGTGTAAGAGTTCCAACCTCATCTTTTGTATAGGGCTATCTAGATATCTCCCAACTACTTGTACACACACACACACACACACACACACACACACAATTTCAGTGGTCAATGACCTAAGTATAAAAGCCGAAACAATACAACTTTTAGAAGGCAGCATAAGGGTAATTTCTCATGGACTTGATCTTGGTAATGGATTCACCAAAAGCACAAGTAACCAAGAAAGGGTAAATATGTATTACTAAAATTAGGAGTATTTTCAATCTGAGTATAGTGGCACACACCTTTAATCCCCGCTCTCAGAAGGCAGAGGCAGGCAGATCTCTATGTGTTGAGGTTGTCCTGGTCTATACAACAAGTTCCAGGACACAAAGGGCTACTCAGAGAGACCCTATTTTAAAAAAAAACAACAATATTTTTTTATGCATTAAAACATTTTATTTCAAAAGTTTAAAGGGAACCTTCAGGATAATAGCTACATGTGCATGTGCATGCATGTGTACACATATGCATGTGCACATATATACACATACACATGGATCAACATAAACAAAATCAATAAAGGACTTTACAGTGCAGCAACAAAATAGCCCACGGGGCACAGTAGTCTGCACCTGTAATCCCAACACTTGCGGTGTGAGGGCAAGGCCAGCCCCAGCTGCACACCCGCACTCCGTCTTAAAATCAATGCAGAACAAAGCCAGAGGTGTAAAATACTTTGGCTGCTAACAGAAGATAACTGAGAAATCTCTAGCAATGTCAACTCCACATGGCACATGGCAACCTCTGTCCTAGGTCTGTGCCCCAAAGAATTGATCACCATCACTCAAATACATGTCTGCACCCACACAGTCATACCAACACAGTTCACAGTAGCCGGAAGCTGGAAGCAACCTGTATGTGGCCTGTGTGGCTGGATGAATGAACAGATTGGCATCTATGTTTATGGACACATATATGCATTTGTAAATGTGTCTGTGTACCTGATTAGCTGTAGAAGGATCCGACCCACAGACAGAGAGAACCTGTTGTGGGAGGGAGACGGGGTGGGAGTGGGGGAGGTGGAGGGTGGGAGGGTGGGGGGTGTGGCTGGGGGGGGTGGGAGGTGGGGGGTAAGTGGGGGGATGGGGGGGGTGGGGGAAGCTGCCAAGCCGCAACTGCATTTTGGTTTAGTGGGACAAGTTGAGTTTATGAGCTGGCAAGAGGTGGTGGCTATGTAGCATTGTGGATGTACTCAGTTTGATTGAATTTTTCTAAAAAATGAGTAATTCTACTTTGGTAGAGTTTGAGCAAAATAAGGGTAAAAAATATGCTAGCCATCCTTTGGAGTAAGCAAGTGTGTGTGTGTGTGTGTGTGTGTGTGTGTGTGTGTGTGTGTGTGTGTGTGTGGTGGTGGTGGTGGTGGTGGTTTGATTGAGAATGTCCCCCACTGGCTGATACTTTCAAGCACTTGGTCCCCTGCTGGTGGCTCTAAGAGCAGGAAGGTTTAGGAGGTTGGCCTTGCTGGGGGAAGTATGTCACTGGGGTGGGCTTTGAGGACACAAGGCCTTTCATTTCGCCCAGTTTTCTCCCTATTTGCACTTGCTATTAAATATGTGAGCTCTCAGTCCCCTGCCTCAGCCGCCACGCCTCCCGTCTGCCATCACGGACTCTTATCCCGCTGGAATCACAAGCCCAAATAAACTCCCTTCTGTGGGTTTCCCTGTCATGGTCTTTCATGACAGCAGTAGAAAAATCATCGATATAGTCGGTAAGGTGGCCAGCCTGGACTGTGTATAAAAGGTAGCCGGGCAAGCCAGTACAGTCGTGTTCCTCCATGGTTTCTACTCCAAGTTCTTGCTCTGACCACCCCTGATAAACTGTAGCCTGTGAGCCAAAGGCCCTCTCCTTCCCAAGCTGTTTTGGTCGGAGTGGTCCTAGATCACCTTACAACCAAAGTATGTGATGCCTTCCGCAATCGGTTCTAACCACCGACTTCTGTCGGGCAACAATTGCAGTAGCAGCAGCCTGTGTTGTTTTGTGAGCCTCGGGGGTCCTTGACTGCAGGGAAGTGACCAACCCTGGGCATCTGGTTTGTTACTTAGTATTGGGTGGCTTCTAGGGCAGCATAAAAAAAATCAGTGTGGGGTACTGCGGTTTGAACTTAAATTTTAAACATTTTTTTGTGCGTGTATGTGTCATGGTTTTGCCTGCATGTATGTATATCAGCACTGTATACATGCCTGGTGCTCAGAGAAGACAGAGGAGGGCATCAGAGCCCCTGGAACTGGAGTTAGGAACAGTTGTGAGTGGCCATGTGGGTGACAGGAAGTGAAAGATTCCAGGTCCTCTGCAAGAGGAGTCAGTGCTCCTAACTGCTAAACCATCTCTGCAGCCAACTCTAAAAGTTTTAAAAAGCCGGGCGGTGGTGGCGCACGCCTGTAATCTCAGCACTCTGGGAGGCAGAGGCAGGTGGATTTCTGAGTTCGAGGCCAGCCTGGTCTACCAAGTGAGTTCCAGGACAGCCAGGACTACACAGAGAAACCCTGTCTCGAAAAAAAACCAAAATCCAAAAAACCAAAAAAAAAAAAACAAAAATGAAAGGTTTAAAAATATTTATTATTAGCTTACCGATTATGAGTATCCCTTGTGGCTTTGACATGTATCCTTACTTATAGATGGCACTCTCTCCGTTCCCCTCCGCATCTGACAGCCCTGTCACTTTGCCCCCCCTGGCCCCCCACCACGCTTGTGAGAACCTTAGCAGGCACTCTCCATGGGCTGCCATGACTCCTCTTGACTTACACTGCTCTTCTGGTTCTTAATATGTAAAACACTGGAGCTCCTGTGGTGACAGAGCTACATAGAAAGGACTGTTCTTTCTGCATGCCTACTAACTTCCTGGTTGTCCTGGATCTATGGATGTCCTCCTGTTAAGGGGTCACAGATTAGCCATGTCTTTCTTATTATGAAAGGTAGTTGTCCTCCCTTGCACTGATTATTTCTAACAAGAGTTAAAACCCTTCAAGTCAGTGGTACAGTTAATCCTCATTATCCACGTGTGTGTGTGTGTGTGTGTATGAATTGTGTGTACACATACATACATTGAAATAAATATACACATATATGTACATATATAAATATATGTACATATGTATGTATATACATATATACACATATACATATATATGTGTATACAAATATATATGTGTGTATGTGTATATGTATATGTGTATGTGTGTATATGTGTGTATATGTATGTGTATGTGTATATGTATATGTACGTGTACATGTATGTATATATGTACGTGTGTGTATGTGTACGTGTATATGTATATATGTATGTGTATGTATATGTATGTGTATATGTATATGTATGTGTATGTGTATATCAGTACCACCACCATCATCAACAGAAACATTCCCAGCCTGCTCTGCACCCTGTCCTCCCCAGTGTGCTCATCTTGCTTCAACATTACTGAACTCACTTATTGTAGTATAGATTCACCCTCTCCTTCTGTTTCTTTTTGCTACTTAATTTCTGGAATTCTTTACCAAACAAGAGAGTGCCAAGAGGGCCTTGTTGGTGTGGCAGAACTGTGGTGGGTGTAGGAAAAGCAGGCAAGGATGAAGTTAGCCTGCCTGAAGCATTAGCATGATAGTTGGTCCATCTTAGCTACATCGCTATCCCCAGAGAGATCCTCTTGGAGAAAACTGGCAGCCTGGAGGTGCTCACATTCATGCCTCTGCCTCAGGATCCCAGCTTAGGCCTGGGGAGTCAGCTGGGCAGCTCAGGGGAGTCTGTCCTTTGTGAACCTGCTATAGATTGTGGCTCTCTGCAAGCTGGGAATGGTGAGGAAAAGCCATTGCTACCGAGCTGGCACAGAGGACTGGGACTTAGTCAGATTCTCCTCACTGTGATGTAACACCTGACCAAACTCTACAGAAGGAGAGTTACTGGGCTGGTGATGTCTGTCATTCTAGTCCATGGAGGCTGAAAGAGTGTGTCGAATCACAGCTGTTCACATGATGGCTTCCAGAGTGCAGAGAGAGACAGTTCCTCCACTAGACAGATCCTTTTTTCTCTTCTTTTCTTTTTTCTCTTCTCTTCTCTTCTCTTCTCTTCTCTTCTCTTCTCTTCTCTTCTCTTTCATTCTGCCTGTGCCCCAACATGGAATGGTGCCACTCACTCAGAGTGAGAGTCCCTTGCTTTGCCAATGCTCTCTGAAAATACCCTCACAGACATGCCAGTACATGTGCTTTACTGATCTCCCAAGTACTTCTCAGTTGGTTCAAGTGGAGAATCGAGATTAGTCATCTCAGACACTCTTGCCACCTTTTCAAGGAATTTTATGTGTATGAGTGTGTGCCTAATGCATGTATGTGTAACATGCGCATGCAGTGCTTACAATGGCCAGAAGAGGGCATCCGAGATGGTTGTGAGCTGATATGTGTGTGCTACCTCTGTAAGAGTAGCCAGTCCTCTGAAATGCTGAGCCACCTCTCTAGTCCCAGTTAGGATGTTTTTGATGGCACCAGTATCAAGCAAAACAGGTACTCATTCTTTGGGGGTACTTCTGTTTTTCAGAGGACCAAAGTGGGAAAGAAATGAAGTAGAAATTTAACACTTAAATATGACTTCTCTTTTGACAAAAGCAAGGTCCTGAATAAAAGATAGAAAATGTCTTTTTTTTTTTTTAAGTCTCTGTCCTCTGTATTGTGGGACCACTACCCATGTTTGGGCTGAGATACTCTACATGAGTATTGCCTGATATTTAGAATAATACAGTTTATCTTGTTTCTGAAGGCTGTGCTGGCAACATTTTTCCCCCAAGGGGCTCACTGACTTCAGCTGTGAAATAATACTGCCTGCTTACACAAAAGCTGGAGCAGTTGCAAAATTCCCAGGGATTTTAAGATTGGTGGTGTTTTGATGGGCGAAGAGTTTATAACATAAAGTGTCTCCATCACTAATTTGATTCATTCTGCAGTTTGCTGACAATGGTCCTTCAGGGCCCAACAACAATATCCAGTAAGATAGACACTGTGTATTTTTAAGTTAAAATAATATTTTGAAAATAATGAGATCTCTTAATTCTGCTCTCAAGCCTGCATTGGTACCAACCAAAAGATTAGATACACCTTTAGCAGTTAAATGTATGAAGTGTGGTGTTGTCTCAAATGGCAATATGGAAAGGCCTTAGTAAACAGTTTTTGAGTGGAAGGCTACTCATCTCTCAAAAAGCTGAATGTGGAACAGGCTTGGGGAGATGGAATTATGCTTTTACATTCATTATTACTTACTTTGTAAGATAAATAATCTTTCCCAAGTTTGTATTTGTGGTAAGCCCAGATTTTCATGGGTTAGATTTGCTTGGAGTCAAGATACCCTCTGTTGCGTAAGATCTGGTTTATTCTTTTCAGGGTTGCTAAGGTCCAGAATTTCTTAAAGGGCAATAGTTATTCACAAGTTTATAAACAATGCAGTAAAAATAGATTTCTAAGGACCTCAAATTTGCGATTCATCGATCATTCGTGTGGAAATACTTGGCCTGGATGCGTACTGCTCTTGAGAACGTGGAATGTTTTCTAAACATGTGAGGAGTTATGGATATGCCAGGGGAGAGAAAGACCTGCATTGTGTGGAATGTGAAGATATAAATTTCCACCAATGCATTCTAATATAAATCAAGAAGCACTTTTGAATCAGGTCTGGCTTAAGGGTTTTTCTATGAAGTAAAGGCATTATGATTATATTAGTCTTCTGTTGAGTTTGTGATATTTCACCAAAACAATTAATTATGCTCATTCTCTCTCCCCCTCCCCCCTCTCTCTTCCTGTCTCTGGTATGTGTATGTATATATATATATGTGGAGGTCAGAAGTATAATTTGGTGTTTGCCTTATTCTTTTTTAAATTGTATATTTATAAGTGTTCTGCCTTCATGTATATATGTGCCCCTGTAAATTGCTAGTGTCTGTGGAAGCCAAAAGAGAGCATTATATACCCTGAAATTGGAGTTACAGTTACATATGGGATGACTCTATGGATAAGATAGTCACTATTATTAGGGGCTCCAGGGCTCCAATAAGTCTTATCTTAGGAATGAAATAAGCATAAAGCCTAAAGCCTCATTGTTTTTTATAAAGTAGCATGTGTGTGTGTATCTGTGTGTGTCTGTGTGTATGTGTTGTGTGTGTGTGTGTGTGTATAATTTAAGGATTTGAGAAATCTAGTGTTATAGGGTTTTTTTTTGGTATGTGTCTATATGTTCATGTGTGTGTACCTATGTTGGGGAATGTGCACATATATATGTGTGTGTTTGTGGAAGCTGCAGGTGGACATCTGGAATCTTCCTTGACTCTTTCTTGGAGGGTTCCTCAGTTAATCTGGACATCACAGCCTGGCCAGCTTGAGCAGTGGACCTGACGGATTGTCTTGTCTCTGCTTCCCCAGTATCTGGACCCCAGGTTCAGTGGCAGGGTTGGCCTGAGGCGGTAGTCATGCTTGCGAGCTGTGCTGACAAGCCTCTCTCCACTCCTCACTCCACTTAAACCATGCTGAGGATCAGATCTAGGGCCACAGCCAAGCTAAGCCAGTGCTAACCGGTTCCACTGACTATGTCCATCTCTGTAGTCTTAACCAGAGCTGTAGTGAGCTCTGTGGGTGCCTCAGAGCGATCAGATGCCACCACTGCAGGAAGTGCGGGGAGGGACGGGGCAGAATCAATGCTGATTACTAAAGGGCCTATTCAGGGGAGGCTCAGGGATTTTCCTCAGAAGCTCACTGCTCTGAGCAACCAAGGTCGAAGCACTTCCCTCTTTTCTGCATACCTCAGTTTCTACTGTTTTTTTTTTTTTCCAAGTTGGGAGTTATTTCCCAGATCATTGAAAATTCAGGGTGCCAAGCTGGCTCCCTTTTCCCTAGCCTCCTTCTGTCCCATCCCAGTCCCCCAGGCTGGGAACACCCCAGCCCTCTCTCCTGCTGCCACACTGACAGGCTGCCCCATTGCCCTGCCCGACGTCTTCAGGGATCTTAATGTACAAATGCTGAGTTGCTGTGGCCTCATCCCCAAAATAGTCCAGACTTGTTTTTGTCTTCCCTCTTGAGGGCCCTGCCTGCTTAGGGGGGAAAAGTGGCAGGTTTATATTTTGATATCGACTGTGACTGCAGAATGTTTTTGAGGTTCATAAGTGCTGAGTACCTGCCTGACTGAGGTGTTTCTTTATAGCCCCAGCCTCTCAGCTTTCCTAGACCCTCCATCTTCCCCAGCCTCCTCCTCCCCAACCCCCCAGCCTCTCCAGCCCTCCACAAGCCTCCCATCCTCCTCAGCCTTTCCATCCACCAACAGCCCTCTAGCCTCCCCAGCTCCCTTAGTCCCCCCAACCCCAAGCCTCCCAGCCCCCACTCCTGCCTCCACAGCCTCCCAGCCCCCACTCCTTCAGCCCTCAGTCTCTCCAGAAGCCCCAGCCCTGGCCTCCCCAACCCCCAATCTCTCCAGGCTCACAGCTCCCCTCCCCTACCCCACCCCACAGCTCCACTGTGACTTTTTGTGTCCTCAGCTACAGGGATGAGAGGCTCCGTAGGAGTCTCCTTCCAGAATGCACTCTGCTCTTCCATCTACCCCTGTTTCTCAGCTCTTCCATCCCTATGACATTTCTTACCCCCTCCGAGTTACACGGGCTTCATTGACTTTAGGGTCTTCCTGTGACCAGGTGGGTAAACCTGCTGTCTTAGTTGGGATTACTATTGCTGTGAAGAAGATGAGACACCATGACCAAAAGCAGCTTGGGGAGGAAAAAGTTTGTTTCACTCACACTTCCATGTTTCTGTTCATCATCAAAAGCAGTGAGGGCAGGAACTCACACGGAGTAGGAACCTGAGGCAGGAGCTGATGCAGAGGCCATGGAGGGTGCTGCTTACTGGCTTGCTCCCCATGGCTTGCTCAGCCTGCTTTCTTATAGAACCCAGGACCACCAGCCCAGGGATGGCACCACCCACAATGGGCTCCCCCATGGATCACTAATTAAGGAAATGCCTTACAGCTGGATCTCATGAAGGCATTTCCTCTATTGAGGTTCCCTCCTCTGTCATGATGAGCTCTTTTCTAATGACTCTAGTTTGTAACCAGCCAGGACACATGCCTACACCTGTTCCCATTAGTTTCTCTTCTCTGTTCCCCTTCTCCCCCTCCGTCTGTGTTTTGAGAACAGGGTCTCACAGCTAAGGCTGGCCTCAGACTTGCTATGCACCCAAGGATGCTCTCAAATGCCCGAGTCTCCTGCCTCCATCTACCAGACAAACCCTCTGTGCTTATCCTTTCCGCTTGTTTGCTGTCTGTGTGGCCCCCGTGCCTTTCTCAAGACCACTGTGCTTTTCTGCACAGCGCTTCGTGGTTCGACAATATTATCCAATAGTGGAGTACTCAAATGTCAAGTGTCTACGCTTCAGAAGGCGGAGGGCCGTGTGTGCTGGGCGCTCAGTAGATGTTCAGAATGGAGTATGTTGAGACAAATGAGTAACTGGATGGCAGTTGACATAGCTCCGCGCTCTGGTTTGTTACTTCCTTTGAGCCTCTCCTGTGGTGCCCCGCGTGCCCTTAGAATGACAGCTTGTGGGGACTGAGCCACCAGAAGGCTTCTCTTCCTTCAGTGGGTGTGATGGTTGTATATGCTCATCCCAGGGAGTGGCACTATTAGGAGGTGTGGCCTTGTTGGAGGAAGCGTATCACTGTGGGGATGGACCTGAGCATGCCCAGTCTCTTCCTGGCTTCCTTTGGATAAAGATATAGAACCCTCAGCTCCTCCTGCGCCATGCCTGCCTGGATGCTGCCATGCTTTTGCCTTGATGACAATGGACTGAACCTCTGAACCTGTAAGCCGGCCCCAATGAAATGCTGTCTTTTATATAAATGCTGGCCTTGGTGTCTGTTCACAGCAGTAAAACCGTAACTAAGACAGCCAGGTTCCCTTCTTCTTCACCTTCCGTTTCAGTCTCACTCAGCCCCAGCCTTGGGTGCAAGTCTTCTGCTCCGTCTCAGCTTCTCAGGAGCTGTCCTTTTATCCCATCACCTTTGGGAGACAGAGTCTGCCGCTGTAGCATAAGCCTGGGTTCCTAGGCAGGGATCCACTCGTGATGAAGAATTCCCCAGGGCGGAGCTTCACACGCACTGTCTTAAAACCTTCTCACACCCAACTCGTTCTTGTTCTGTCTACCCACACAGACAACATGCCCAGCCTGAAAGCACTTCTTATCTGTTTTTGTTTTTGTTTTAAAGATTGTTTTATTTACTTAAGGTATATATATGGTTACACTGTAGCTGTCTTCTGACACACCAGAAGAGGGCATCAGATCCCATTGCAGATGGTTGTGAGCCACCATGTGGTTGCTGGGAATTGAACTCAGGATCTCTGGAAGAGGAGTCAGTGCTCTTAACCACTGAGCCATCTCTCCAGCCCCCTGAAAGCACTTCTTATTACTGTGTTAATTAGTGTTGGAGGAGATGCAATGTGAAAGTGGTCAGAACAGTTCTTTCAGCAAATGTATTTAAGTTCTGAGTGTTGCGTAAACTGTCTGGAAAGGGCTTGTTAACACATACTCAACACTGGCCACGAGTGGAGAGTCAGAAGGGGCATGCTTAAACTTCCTTCTAAATGAACAGTGGTCCCCCGCAGTGACATTATGTCCTAGAAGAAGGGTTTCCACTTACTGGGTAAGTTGGGATGATTCGGAGCAGCAGTCTGACAGATCTGTCTCAGGATTTTGAGATCCTGTCTTTTCAGACTCTCCCAAGGAGGCTGGGTTAGTGGAAATAAATAGTCAGTAATTGGACAGGCATGATGGTGCACACTTTTAATCCTGGGACCCAGGAAGCAGAGACAGGCAGTTCTCTTAAGTTCCATGCCAGCTTGGTCTACATAGCTAGAAGGACATAGTGGGACAGGGAACTGAAGCCACTCGGGGTCCTGGCTTCAGTTCAGTGGTGACATCTCTCTTCCATCCTCATTGGTGTTAGCTTGTTCCAGAAAGATTCCCGCCACAAATCTAAAAGCTGTTTGTTTGCCGTGTTCTTTGCACATTGCAAAGATAAGTTACAGGCAACACTACCTACCCTCCCACTGATTGTATTGTATTGTTAGATTGCATAAATGACCACAGGAGGGTGCTCTATTCCGGCAAGAGGCAGGCTGGGCAGTCAAGTGGTGGCTAAGGCAGTCAGGTGGGCTGGAGGCCATGGTCAGTGAACATTTAGATGCTCCAACAGCTGTAGGGAGTCAGGCTGGCACTTGCTAAATTCACACAGGGGTCTGCCCTGTGGATGCCCCTCTGATGGGAAGCTCTTGGTGAACAAGGCTCTCCCTTAGTTCCTCTCATGTCTGAAATGGGGAATGGGGTCACTTAACAGAGCCCAGGTTGCTTCTCCTGGGAAAACACCAACTGTCAGGGGAGAACCTTAGTGTTCATGAGATTCTAAGCTTGATTAAGTTTTAACACATTTCCCAGTAGCAGGACATCAGACAAACAGGGAAACAGAGAGGAGCAGGATCCTCACACGCTTCAGGCAGTCTGATTTAAATGTTAACTTTATTTTGCCTCTTTATATGGTGGTCATGGTCATGAATTTGCTGTTTATTGTCATGAGGTTCTGTATTTCATACTGCAGGGGCTCCCTTAATGCAAGGGTCTCTGCCTATTGGACTCTGGATTGTAGCCTTAAAACCTTGCTCTGGGGTCACTGTGTGGCCTCTGCGGTTATTGAAATTTCACGGTGAGGTCAGACTTGAAGAATAAGGCTTCCCAGACCTTCAGTTTATCAGAGATAGATGCGAGTCCCTGAGTATCACTCAGAAAGTTTGGAGAAACTTAGTTTAGGACCAATTGACTGTAAATCATAATCAAAAATAGGAAGTTTATTTTGCTGATGCAGCCAGCTCTCAGACACATAGCTAAGAATGAAAGGTTTTAATCACCTTATTATTCACACGACAGAGCTTGCTTTTTCTGTCATAGACACCTTATGATATAGTCTATTTTTTGTTTGTTTGTTTGTTTCATACAAGTTACTTTGCTCCAATAATTTGATTCTATTTGGTAGGATCCCACAGTTAAAAACAAAAACCCAAACCACCTCCACTGAAGACAACTGTCATTTGTTCCTTGGAACAGAGAGGTGGGCTTTTGTTATTTTAAGTGTATGTAGTTGAATTCTGCTGGACATTTTTTAATGAAAGTCTTTCTTTACCACTGAACTGTGAGTGAAGATTTATGTGATAACTTTACTAATAACAAATCCCACATAAAACTAAGCAGAATCCTAAGAGCTCCTAGGCTCACGTTCTCTTCCTCCTGAAAGCTTCTGACCCCGGCGGCCACTGCTTTAAGGCAGCCTGTCTAGATTGAGTAAACACAACTCACACAACGGTTAAGCCAAAAAGTCAACCTTTCTAAAGAAAACCAAGAGTAAGTCAAGCTGCCAGGTGAAAGGGAACAGCTTTGGAGGGCCTCTCAGGCCTCCTCAAGCACAGTTTGCTCTGGAGCCTCCAGAGGAGGGGGGGGCACGGAGGTCCTGTGAGGAGGGGGGCGCGGGAGCACTGCCTTCCGTGTATGGGACGTTATCCAGTTTGCCTAACCTTAGTGCTCTTTGGAGGCGCTGATCCTGACCTGGGGGGATCAAGAAAAGTTTATTCCAGAGTAGTTCAAGGACTCAGGGACAGCCTAGAATGCACCAGCCTTGCACTGCAAAATAAAAACGCAACAAACACTCAATACTGGTACCTTTCCCTCATGGAAGCAAAGTGGAATGAGATACTTAGAGCCTGTTAACAGGCAGCTGTAGGGGATTTTTGACCTCCGCTGAGTCTAAGAGACTGGAAGGGTTGGTTTGTTTCTCAGCGATGTGGCCAGTAGCCTCGGTGCCCAGGAGTAAGGTAGAGGGTTCCTGACACTGTGCTAAGAAGAGAAAATTCAGTTGCAGCTCAGCAAATTTAAATGTGTCTGTTGTGTGGCACAGGGCGAATGTGTCCTTTAGAGGGAGGCCAGCTGACTTGGGGGCAGAATAACAGATATGACTGTGGTGTCATTTAGTGTTCAGTGACCTGTGTGAAGCTGTGTCTGGTAGAAAGGCAGTTCTCAAACATTCTGGCCAAGGTGCCTTTCCACTTAAAAATTATGAAGAAACTCAGTGGGCGAGGTGTGGGTTACATCTCTCAGTTTTCTTCCATTTTGGCCATTGGAACAGTTCTTTACAAAGTTACTGCTTCACAGGCCAGCCAGGTGGTACAGCAGGAAAGGCACCTGCTACAAAGTCTGAAGACCAGAGTTCCTCCTAGAGCCCACATACTGGAAGGAGAGCTGTGACTCAAAAGTTGTTGTCTGAGCCCTGCAGGCATGTCATGGTGCGCACGCACATGCATACGCACACTCACACACGTGCACACACACGCAGGACATGTACACGGACACAAGCACACACAGGCATGCACACACCAAACAAACAAATAAATGTGATTTTTAAAGCTATTGATTTATTAAAATAAGTACATCTTTTATGAAGCAGATCTCTTTTTCCATTTTTTTATTTGTGTGTATATGGTTTACTGTGTGTATGCCTGTGTGCCGTGTCTGTGTGTATGTGTGTGTGTGTGTATGTACAGTGCCCAAGGAAGCCAGAAGAGGGCAACAGATTCCCTTCAACCTGGAGTTACAGGGTGGTTGTGAGCTACTGGGAATCAAACCCATGTCTTCTGCAAGAGTAACAAGTGCTCTTAATAGATGAGCCATCTCTTCGACATCAAGGAAAACAGTTTAAAATTAAAGACCACGGTTAAAAATTTGTAGAAACAGGCATTGTACTTCTTTGCAAATCTCTCTCTCTCTTTTTTGTTTTGTTTTGTTTTTTTGGGATTTGGTTTTTTCGAGACAGGGTTTCTCTGTATAGCCCTGGCTGTCCTGGAGCTCACTCTGTAGACCAGGCTGGCCTCGAACTCAGAAATCTGCCTGCTTCTGCCTCCCAGAGTGCTAGGATTACAGGCGTGCACCACACTGCCCGGCTTTGAATGACACCCTGTCGCGTCCAACCTCGCCGACAGGGAAAGACGCAACACCGGGGAGTTTTCTTCCTTCTCCAGTTTTATTTCGGGAACCTTGAACAAAGCTTAATTTCCTTATTCTTCTTGTTGGCGGCCCCCGAGCCCTCTCCCTGCTGCCCTTATATAGCCTTACAGCCCCGTCTGCAGTAGAATAGATAGTGTGCCGCTTCCTAATAGGTGAACTAAGTGAATTCTTCATTAGCATGTAAGTGTGATAACAAATACAGCACACTGCGCATGTACTAAAGTTGATTTACCATCAGAGAGCTGCATCCAGCCAGCGCCATCTTGTAATGGAGATGAACAAAAGGTGGCTTACTACAATACCCAATTTCTCATTTCCACCCCTCCATAGGACTGTTACGATCTGTAGTTTTGGCTGATGTATATGAAGACCATTTAGATCACAGAGATTTGTATTTGGAAAAGAGGACCTCACAGCCCAGAAAAGGCCTTAGGAGCCACAGTGATTTCTAGAAGCACACTGTGAAGGACTGATCTAGGGCCTGGGCAGTGACTGTGGGAGGTCTCAGTATCCCCCTTTCTGCCTATGTACATTTTCTACACTGCGGGTGGATTAATTGTGCAACCAAGAAATAAAGAGCAAGCAAATATGTGGTGGGAAGGGTTGAGGAACCCTGGAAACTCAGGCAGAGCCTTCATTGGTGTATGAGGGATCCACACCATTTTTTAACAGGAAAATGACTTGATGGGATTGTGTTTGGGAGGAAAGCGATTGGGGCGGGAGAGAGGGTAAAGGAGGAAAGTCACGATGCGATGAGGAGGCAGCCATGTTTAGGCAGGCTGTACTCGGTGCTGGGTAAATGGAGAGGAAGAGAGAAACTATGGTTAGAGATTTGGAAGGCAGTGACTAAGATCTGGCTGCGAGCAGGAGGGGGAAGGCAGGCTCAGCGGTGCCTTGGAATTTCCTTTTCTTTTTTTAAAAATTTATTTACATTTCAAGTGTTATTCTCTTACCTGGAGTTTCCTTTTTCTTTTTTTTTCTTCTTTCTTTTAATTTATTTACATTTCAGGTATTATTCTCTTACCCAGTTCCCCCTCCCCTAGAAACCGCCTCTCCTATGCCTCTTCCCCTGCTTTTATGAGGGTGTTCCTTCACCCCTGCACCCACTCCCACCTCCCTGCCCTCGATCCCCCTAGACATCTGTCAAACCTTCGTTGGACCAAGGGCCTCTCCTCTTATTGATGTCCAACAAGGCCATCCTCTGCTACATATGCAGCTGGAGCCACGGGTCCCTCCATGTGCACTCCTTGGTGGGTGGCTTAGTCACTGGGAGCTCTGGGACATCTGGTTGGTTGATATTGTTGTTCTTCCTATAGGGTTACAAACCCCTTCAGCTCCTTCAGTCCTTTCTCTAACTCCTACATTGGGGACCCTGTACTCAGTGCAATGGTTGGCTGAGTGCACCCAACTCTGTATCTGTAAGGCTCTGGCAGGGCCTCCCAGGAGACAGCTGTATCAGGCTCCTTTCAGCAAGCATTATCAGTGAGTGCATACCATGTGTGTTCTTTTGTGATTGGGTTACCTCACTCAGGATGATATTTTCTAGGTTCATCCATTTGCCTAAGAATTTCATGGAATTTTAAAGTTAAAGCACTAGAGGGTGCTTTGTTCCCTCAGTCCCATCCACGACCACTCTGAAAATGACCCAGACCGCTCACAGAGGCTTGTTCTGTCTTTCAGAGGCAACTGGCCCTACCTTTCAAGGGCTTTGGAAGAAGTCAGCCCACCTCCCAATTTGAATCGGTCCCCGCTGCTTCCAGAAGCAAAGGCAAGCTTGTTCCTATGACATCCGCGGACAGGTACTAGCTGCTGACCTGCCCAGGGCCCTGCAAGCCTTGAAAGGGCTCCTCCTCTTTCCCCGCGCAGGAGCCCGAGGTCTGCCTCCTATGCACCCCAGCACTCCCATCAGCTCCCTCTTCTCCTTCACCAGCCCCGCAGTGAAGAGGCTGCTGGGCTGGAAGCAGGGGGATGAAGAGGAGAAGTGGGCGGAGAAGGCGGTGGACTCTTTGGTGAAGAAGTTAAAGAAGAAGAAAGGCGCCATGGATGAACTGGAGAGGGCGCTGAGCTGCCCCGGCCAGCCCAGCAAGTGCGTCACCATCCCACGGTCCCTGGACGGACGCCTTCAGGTGTCCCACCGAAAGGGGCTGCCCCACGTCATCTACTGCCGCGTGTGGCGCTGGCCGGACCTGCAGTCCCATCATGAGCTGAAGGCCCTGGAGTGCTGCGAGTTCCCATTTGGGTCCAAGCAGAAGGAGGTCTGCATCAACCCGTACCATTACCGCAGGGTGGAGACCCCAGGTGGGTGCTTCCAGGGGGCCCTGCTTGCTTGGAGGTCAAGATCACCAGGCTCTGGGGATGGCACATCCTCAGGAAAATGATCTCCATACTCCGGATGTAAGGATGTGGGGTGGGGGTGGGGGACAGGGAAGAAACCACGAAGTCAGAAAATCGTGATACTCTTAGATGAAAAGGCTTGTAAGGTTGGTAGGGTTTTGGAAAATGCTGTTTTGAGTGGATTTAGGAGAACTAAATTCTTCCTAGTTCTTTAGAGATTGGGTGCCTTAATGGTTAACGGGGGGGGGGCAAGAATGAGGGGGAAGAGAGAGAGAGAGAGAGAGAGAGAGAGAAGAAACATGGGAAGAGAAGCCCCTTCTCCCCCATGCAGACTGAGTTCAATGACTATTAGGGTTAAACTGAAGACTGGGTGTAGGATCTCCATTACAGGGAAAGTGTCCCATCCATCAGAAACAGCCAACGAGAATTGCTGAAAGAGTCCAGGTTGGGGAAGGTGGGCCATTGTTCCTAAATACGTTTTTGCTGGGATGGCTTCCGGGACTTCACACATGTGAGCCAGCGCTCTCTCCCTGAAAAACCCTTAGTGCCCCTTTTACCCTTTGCTGGGAGTATACCCAAGGCTTCGCAAACCACATGGGAGCACTCTGCCTCTGACCGATGCTCACAGCCCTTCAAAATGCTTTAGGTTTTATGTTTTAAATACAGAAAATTATGTTTCAAAACTCTTCACATACCCGCTTGAGCGTGCATGCATGTGTGTGTGGGTGTGTGGGTGTGTCCATCTGTCTGTCTATCTTGCTCTCCCTTTGGAAGAGGTCTGCTCTTTTCTCCACTGTAGCAGTTTCCTGACCTTCCTGTGGGGGTGGGTGTTCCCGTGGGCTCCCAGGGGGAAGCAGTTTGTAATGGGCACCTTCTCTGTTTTCTTGACTAACTGCCTAGCTTCAGGAATGTGTGGGGGGGGGTCACCCCACCCCACTGTGCTGTCTGAATGGAAGCCCAAGTATTCTCCTCCTATAGTGTTGTATCCAAACCCGTCCACGGCAGGCCACACCCTTCAAGTTCCCCAAACTTGCCATCTTGCCATTAAGAACATCACATCCCCGTGTGCCAGGCTTGCTTCAGGGACTGGGATCCTGTCTGTGATTGGAAGGTCCCACCCTCTCAGCAAACCTGATGAGTTTGCTCCGGATGTCATCCTGCCTTCCCTCCTTCTCTGGACTCTCTTTACATACCAGGAATCGTGAGTGCCCAGGGTTTGATCTCCACCATCTGAGGACAGCTGGCATCCCACTCAGAACAAAACAAAACCCCGTTAACAGTATCTGAGTTTATATAAAAATATCTAAATGGGAAAACGTTCATTAAGAAATTCTGGGCCTGGAGAGATGGCTCAGCTGATAAGATCACATGCATTGCTCTTGCAAAGGACCTCAGTTCAGTTTGGTTCCCAGCACCAATGTTGCCTGTAACTCCAGATCTGGGGGATCCAACTCCCTTTGTGGTACCAGCACATATCTGCCCGCCCCCCATATTCTCAGAAAATAAATCTTTCAAGAATAATTTCTGAGTAACAGTTCTAAAATAAGATTTGATCACAGATAAGATGTGTGTAAAGATACACTTTGTTTTCTTTTTAGATACTCACTAAAAAGCCAGATTTTAAAGAGGTTTTTGAGTTTTCCTTTTTTTTTTTTTTTTTGTTTTTTTTGTTTTTTTTGAGACAGGGTTTCTCTGTATCATTTCAGTTTAGGATTCTCTTAAGATAAATGTCTGAATGTTTTATATATGTGCATAGCTTTTGTGTCATTAATTGTAGGTTTAAATTTCTAAAAAGATGAACTGAGATTATATAATTTAAAATTATAAATATTAATTTAAAATAATATTTAAGCTATAGAGTTTTTTCCCTCACTCCTAACAAATTTTGATAGAATGAGGTGATTTTCCTTACAAGGAATCAAACTGAAACTGACCTGGAAGACTGCTTGCTCCCTGAGGGCTGGTTCTCAGTGTCTGAAGGAGTTATGTAAGCTACTAGGGAAGAAAACTGGTCCCACCTAGCTGTAAAGCTGTGGACCGTGACAATGACCGGCCTGGCAAGATGTCCTCAAGGGTACAATTGTGGCACTTATATCTTAGGGATAACCAACAGCTGTCTAACTCGGCAGCCTTCTAGATACTCAAGCTGTTGATATGGTCAGAACTCCACCCTCGGGGTTTTTTCAGGGTCCAATGTGGTCCCACGTAACCAGGAAAACTTGGGTCCCCCTTTTCAGGTTCTTAGTCTCCTTAATCAAATAATTTGGGCCAGGCAGTGGTACACGCCTTTAATCCCCAAACTAGGAATGCAGAGGCAGGTGGATCTCTGAGTTCAAGGCCAGCCTGGTCTACAGAGTAAGTTGGGAGATGGCTGGGACTACAGAAAAACCCTGCCTTGAAAATTACCATCACCACCACCACCACCACCACCAATAATAATAATAATAATAATAATAATAATAATAATTTGTAAATAGCTGTCACTCATGTTCATTTTGATGAGTGGAACTCAGGTTGGCACAGGCCTGTAAGCCCATCTGTTCAGAGGATGACACAAGAAGATGCACTGTCAATGCCTGCTGCCCCGCCCGTGTGAGGCCCGTGGCCTCCACCTCAAGTACTGCGCAGGTGGAGGAAGGCTAGGAGGGAACCACTGCCCTGAACACATTTAATTGATAGGTTTTCAGGTTGGCTCTGCTTTTGTACTTCATTTCTTCATTTACCACTTCTATTTTACTTGATGGCTTTCGGCCTTTTGCTTTTAGGCCATTGTGGTAAGGCCGTAGAATAGTTCAGCAGCAGCAAGGCGTCTGAGCTTGGGGCTAATCGTCTAAATAATTCAACGTGGGCTCTAATGGAAAATATTCTGGGCCTCACCTAGGGTTTTACTGCAAGCATTTGGAACCAACTATGCCTCTTTTAGAAAGGACTTTGTCGGCAGGGTTGAGGAGAGATGCGAACAGATGGGTGGGAGAGCATGGGAGCCCCCCGAACTTGGTAACTGTAACTGCTTAAGATGCAGCTGGCAAGAAGGAGGGCTGGTGCCAGCGTAGCCCACAGGCTCTTCGTTGGTAGAGCTGACCTTGCGCAGAGCTTTCCACGAACACAATGAATGTGTGGAGAGGGGGCTGGTGGAGGAAAAACAGTCCTCTCACAAACGGTCAAGGTTAACAACCGCTGTCCCAATCCATCGCGGGCCAAGCTTAAGGCACCCTCTGATCTTCTCCTTGTTCCTAGTTCTGCCTCCAGTGCTGGTACCAAGACACAGCGAGTACAACCCTCAGCTCAGCCTCCTGGCCAAGTTCCGAAGCGCCTCGCTGCACAGCGAACCCCTCATGCCGCACAATGCCACCTACCCTGACTCTTTCCAGCAGTCTCTTGGTCCGGCACCGCCCTCCTCGCCAGGCCACGTGTTCCCGCAGTCTCCATGCTCCACCAGCTACCCGCACTCCCCCGGAAGTCCTTCTGAGTCAGACAGTCCCTATCAACACTCAGGTCAGTCGGTGGGAAACGGGGCGCACGTGGCTGATCATAAGTGTGGTTGTCGCATCTCACGCGTCTACAGTGCCTTTCACATCTTGCACGGCTATGGTTTTGGTTTACAGAGCCATCTGTGGGCCCGGGCTGTGTAACTCACCACTCTTCAGAATGATCAGGATTGGACCCAGTTTGGAGTAGAACTGCAGATACTTATTTTTGGATCCAGTCAGTCCTCCCTCTTTCAGATTGTAAATGGAATCGAATGCCATCCCTGGGGATTACAAAATACGTGATTATTGGTTGGTTTGTTTTGAAACATGGTCCCTGCTTTTATACAGGTTGGTCCAGAAACCACCAGTCTCTTGCCTCAGTTTCCCCAGTGCTGGGTTACAGGCACGCATGCTACTTTGCTGGGTGTAGAAGTAAGATTGACATGTTGTTGTATGACAAAAACATGAACATTTAAATGCTAAAAGGAAGGGCTGGCTCAGCAGGGAAAAGCACTAGCTACATGAGTCTGCCAACCTGAGTTACATCCCCAGAGCTTATGTAAAAGTGGAAAGCGAAAACGTGGACTCCACAAAGTTGTCTTCTGATCTCCACGTGTACTTCATGCACTAACTAAAACTAACTAATGAGTTTTGGCCTGAGAGCTAGCAGAACCGAGTTTAGGCCTTTGTTTGTCTCTGAGCAATACAAAGACATCTTTTACTACAAAAGCCATGTTCATGAACTCAGGGAAATGCAAAGCTAGGCCCCCACTCCAACTAATCCTCTCTTTCTGCTCCGAAGCCGAGGCAGCGGCCGAAGGTTCTAGGAGCTTCATGCTAGATTGAAAAAGCATATGTAAGAGGAAGGGGGTCTCAACTCCCCCTATAGGGGGGGTCACATATCAGTATCCTGCAAATCAGATATTTACATTACAATCCATAGTAATAACATTACAGTTATGAAGCAGGTGCAAAATAATTTTATGGTGTGGGGGAGTCACCACTGTAGGGGCGGCTCTTACGCTAACTCCTGTTCCCCAATTGGTTCTTGATCTGTCAGTAAAGAAACCATGGGCCAATTGCTGGGCAGAAGGGATAGGTGGGACTTCCGGGTTCCTAGAGGAAAAGAGACAGAGGAGATAGAGGTTCTCCATGCTTTGGAGAGAGAAGAACCAAGCAACCATGTGAAGTCTGGGGAGGATGGGGCGAGTGGCGGCTTCTACGGGCGGGTGGTCGGGGTGTTTATCAGGGACTAGAAGTATTTTAGCAGCTAAAGTTTAGGGCAGGTGGGAGCTACGGAGATAGGAATATTGTTAAGGGCACACTTTTCCAGGCAGTAGATAGCAGTGCCCACCAATTGTGTCCTAAGGCAAGTTGGAAAGGAACAATTGTGTGTGTGTGTCTTTTATCCGTGGATTCAAGGGAAGCTGGGTGGGGGCTGGTGGCACAGCCCATTCCTGGAGCACAGGCGGGGTAGCCAAAGCTACATGCAACACACATGAGGAGCTGTATTAAAGGGTCACAGCAGTAGGAAGGTTGGGGACCACGGCTCTAGTGTGTCTCCATAACGCACGTGCTATGGCATCGGTGAAGCTGCCCAAAGAAGAAACATGAAGAGGAGAGTTGTAGGAACCTCTTCAGTGTGAAATTAATCATATCTGAAGCTGAAAGTGCCCAAAGGCCTGCACACACACAGCTGGCACACACAGTTACAATCTAAGGGCTGCACACACACAGCTGGCACACACAGTTACAATCTAAGGGCTGCACACACACAGCTGGCACACACAGTTACAATCTAAGGGCTGCACACACACAGCTGGCACACACAGTTATAATCTAAGGCCTGCACACACAGCTGGTGCCCACAGTTACAATCTAAGGCCTGCAGACACAGCTGGCACACAGTTACAATCTAAGGGCTGCACACACACAGCTGGTGCCCACAGTTACAATCTAAGGCCTGCACACACAGAGCTGGCACACACAGTTACAATCTAAGGGCTGCACACACACAGCTGGCACACACAGTTACAATCTAAGGCCTGCAGACACACAGCTGGCACCCACAGTTATAATCTAAGGCCTGCAGACACAGCTGGCACACAGTTACAATCTAAGGGCTGCACACACACAGCTGGTGCCCACAGTTACAATCTAAGGCCTGCACACACACAGCTGGCACACACAGTTATAATCTAAGGCCTGCACACACACAGCTGGCACACACAGTTACAATCTAAGGCCTGCACACACACACAGCTGGCGCCCAGAGTTACAATCTAAGGCCTGCAGACACACAGTTGACGCCCACAGTTACAATCTAAGGGCTGCACACACACACAGCTGGTGCCCACAGTTACAATCTAAGGCCTGCAGACACACAGTTGACGCCCACAGTTATAATCTAAGGGCTGCACACACACAGCTGGTGCCCACAGTTACAATCTAAGGGCTGCACACACACAGCTGGTGCACACAGTTACAATCTAAGGGCTGCACACACACAGCTGGCGCACACAGTTACAATCTAAGGCCTGCACACACACAGCTGGCACACACAGTTACAATCTAAGGGCTGCACACACACAGCTGGCGCCCACAGTTACAATCTAAGGGCTGCACACACACAGCTGGCACACAGTTACAATCTAAGGCCTGCAGACACAGCTGGCACACACAGTTACAATCTAAGGGCTGCACACACACAGCTGGCACACACAGTTACAATCTAAGGGCTGCACACACACAGCTGGCGCCCACAGTTACAATCTAAGGGCTGCACACACACAGCTGGCACACAGTTACAATCTAAGGCCTGCAGACACACAACTGGCACCCACAGTTATAATCTAAGGGCTGCACACACAGCTGGCGCCCAGAGTTACAATCTAAGGCCTGCAGACACACAGTTGACGCCCACAGTTACAATCTAAGGGCTGTACACACACACAGCTGGTGCCCACAGTTACAATCTAAGGCCTGCAGACACACAGTTGATGCCCACAGTTATAATCTAAGGGCTGCACACACACAGCTGGTGCCCACAGTTATAATCTAAGGCCTGCACACACAGAGCTGGCACACACAGTTACAATCTAAGGGCTGCACACACACAGCTGGTGCCCACAGTT
Organism: Apodemus sylvaticus; assembly: GCF_947179515.1. Lineage (NCBI taxonomy): Eukaryota > Metazoa > Chordata > Mammalia > Rodentia > Muridae > Apodemus > Apodemus sylvaticus. The sequence continues at coordinate 113,493,158 of NC_067475.1, read as the reverse complement.
ATAATCTAAGGCCTGCACACACAGAGCTGGCACACACAGTTATAATTTAAGGACTGCAGACACACAGCTGGTGCCCAAGGTGACAGTTTGCCTCACAGTTTTATTCATAAATCCCTTTACTTAATGGATATTCACAAACTCAATATAAGCCTTGCCTGAGGTTGCTGTAAAGGAATTAAGAGATTAGCCTTTTTTCCCTCTCAAAGAATTTAGGAGTTGTGCTGATATAAGGAGGAGCATCTTCCTTCAAAGTGTCTTTACTGTTTCCTCTTAAGGAGGTCATTGTACACCCTTGTTTACAAGTACGCCTTGTATTGTGTCTCTCTCGCCTAGGTGTCTCTCTCGCCTCCTTAGTGTCTAACCAAGAGCCTGAAAAGCCTGCCTGCTCACTCATTACTTATCACATAGAGAATTTCCCTGCTGTGTTTAAAACATAGGATCGGGCCCAAGGGCTAAAGGACAGGATAATTAAGTTACATATTTGCATAGCACACCTGCCCCGTAAAAGCTCACCTGTACTGGCGGGATTCCGCCTGGTTATACTAACAAGAGGATGCCAATCTGAGAAGCCAGCTCTCCTTAAAATATACTTATATATAAATAGATATCTGTGTATCACAGAGAGAATGTGATCCTGCTTTTTTCCTTGAATATAATTCATTCAGTGCTTTCGATTCAGTTTGTTATCATATTCATACTTTTTATAAAAATTAATCATTACTTTATTGCAGAATTACGGCTTTGACACTGGGATTCAGTTCAGTTCTGTAACAACAGGATGCCATCTTTTTCTCTGGATGGGGTGGCCTGCCCCCTCTCTCTTAGCTGTGTTTACTCTGGGGCTGGTAACATTTTATGTCAATCTGCCGGGGGCTGCCTTTCCCAGGCCCCTCCTTTCATTACACCTGTAAACAAGAGTCCTTGCTATGGAAATCAACAAGGATGTGGCCTTAAGCTCATGGATGCAATAAACAAATGAGCTAGCCCAAGACAGGAGGGCTGCAGAGTTCCTACAGTTAGCTTTCTGGCCGTCTGGGCTCGCTGCTGGAATCCCGGGCTCCCGGGCCCAGAGCTGACCTTCTTTCCCTCTTGTTGCTTTTCAGACTTCCGGCCGGTGTGCTACGAGGAACCGCAGCACTGGTGTTCGGTCGCCTACTACGAACTCAACAACCGGGTCGGGGAGACTTTCCAGGCGTCCTCCCGGAGCGTGCTCATAGACGGCTTCACCGACCCTTCCAATAACAGGAATAGGTTCTGTCTTGGGCTTCTTTCGAACGTAAACAGAAACTCGACGATAGAAAACACCAGGAGGCACATCGGAAAGGGTGAGAACCAGCAGCCTTCCCCATCGCTGCTTCTGAGCTCCTCCCGAAGCCGCTACGGTGGTTGTGTAGGAAGCCGAACCCCAGGCAGTGTCACCCCTGGACGGGGGCAGAAGGGGACTGTGCTCTCCCGAAATCTTTGCCTCTAAAGTCAGTAGACAACCTTGAGAGATGGCCTGGCAGGGAGCGCTGTAAAGATAAACCATCACAAAGGTCCACATGTCGTGGCACCGCACTAGAAAGGTTCAGGCAGGAGGCTAACCAGCCTGAGATAGAGGGTCCTCTCTACAAAAACCAACAAATAAGACTCACAATAAATATGAAGGCAGGACGAAGTTACTCAATGGAATTATTATTATTAGTAGTAGTAGTATTAGAGTATTTTAAGGTTTATTTTATTTTTATGTGTATGTGTGAGTACCTACATATATTTATTTGCACCAGAAAAAGGTGTCAGATCCCCCTGGGACTGGAGTTACAAATTGTGAGCCACTGGGAACTGAATCCAGGTCCTCTGCAAAAGCAGCCAGTGCTCTTAACTGTCACCCTAGCCCCTTGTAAGGTTTCTTTTTTAAAAAGGTAGATCCTAAAACCAAAACCAAAACACTACAGGATGTTATCCTGTGAAAAAACATTGATTTTGACACTGTAGAACATGCCATGTCCTAAAAGATGTTCATAGTACATCGCTAAATGAAAAAGGCCTCAAAACATCTTATAGAATAGACTCTCATTTTATTTTATTTTATTTCTTAAAAAACTGCCCTACATGTCTATGATTTTAACACTTGGGCAGTAGAGACCAGAGTATCAGAAGTTCAAGGTTATCCTCATCTACACAGAAAATTTGAGGCTAGCCTGAGCTACATGAGACTGTGACTTAATAAATACAAAATAAATACATGGACTTAAAAGATGTATAGCCGAGGTTACCTGTGCTTATTTCTGGGTAGTAGGTTTATGGTTGGTTTTTATTTTCTGTTTTTCAATTCTGCTCTTTTATGCTGTACTAAGAACCCAGGGCCTCAAGCACGTTAGACCATGAGGAAGCCAGACGGCCTGTCTGCATCCAACGAGTTTCCTCTAGTGGGCTCCTTGCTCGTGTGAGGATGGTGCAAGACACAGGCTGTGCAGGGCCTTGGATATCTGAAGCAGTAATGAGAGGAGTGTGGTATAGCTCAGGAGGAGGAGCCAACTGTGTGATTTGACAGTGATGGGAAGAGTGTGGTACAGCTCAGGAGGAGGAGCCAACTGTGTGATTGACAGTGGTGGGAGGAGTGTGGTACAGCTCAGGAGGAGGAGCCAACTGTGATTGACAGTGATGGGAGGAGTGTGGTACAGCTCAGGAGGAGCCAACTGTGTGATTGACAGTGATGGGAAGAGTGTGGTACAGCTCAGGAGGAGGAGCCAACTGTGATTGACAGGGATGGGAGGAGTGTGGTACAGCTAAGGAGGAGGAGCCAATTGTGATTGACAGTGATGGGAGGAGTGGTGCAGCTCAGGAGGAGGAGCCTACTGTGATTGACAGTGATGGGAAGAGTGTGGTATAGCTCAGGAGGAGGAGCTAACTGTGATTGACAGGGATGGGAGGAGTGTGGTACAGCTCAGGAGGAGGAGCCAATTGTGATTGACAGTGATGGGAGGAGTGTGGTGCAGCTCAGGAGGAGGAGCCTACTGTGTGATTGACAGTGATGGGAAGAGTGTGGTACAGCTCAGGAGGAGGAGCCAACTGTGATTGACAGGGATGGGAGGAGTGTGCAGCTCAGGAGGAGGAGCCTACTGTGTGATTGACAGTGATGGGAAGAGTGTGGTACAGCTCAGGAGGAGGAGCCAACTGTGATTGACAGGGATGGGAAGAGTGTGGTACAGCTCAGGAGGAGGAGCCAATTGTGATTGACAGTGATGGGAGGAGTGTGGTGCAGCTCAGGAGGAGGAGCCTACTGTGTGATTGACAGTGATGGGAAGAGTGTGGTACAGCTCAGGAAGAGGAGGAGCCAACTGTGTGATTGACAGTGATAGGAGGCGTGTGGTACAGCTCAGGAGGAGGAGCCAACTGTGTGATTGACAGTGATGGTACATTCAGTTGTATTATTGAGCAGCCTGTCCAGCGCTCCAGATACCTTGATAATTAGCCAGCTCTTAAAAAGCTCTGCAGAGGAGAAGGCAGCAGAGGCCAGGGCAGTGCCAAGTACAAACTCCAGGGAGGGGTGAGCTGTGTCAGTGGCTGAGGATTTACTCCAAGGACAGTGGGAGGGACAGCGGGGTTCCCTGAGCTGCAGTGGCATCTCGGGCTGGGCCTTCTGTGCTGGTCCTCCATGTGTGTTCCCTGCAGAGCAGTGGGGTGCGCCGCCCATCTCTGCCTTTCAACCGTCCGTCTGCAGCGTGTGCTATCTGCCGCTGCAGAAGAGGACCCCAGAGACCCTCTTGTCCCTGTCCCTACAGACCTAAGTCACACCCACAGCGCCTCTGGTCTTGGCCACCACATGGAGTTGAAAGACAGAACCCCAGCAGAAATGTAAACTGAGGTCTGGGCAGATCTTGCCTGAGAACCACATTGCCTGGATTCTCCTCATGATCTTGAGTGAACCTTTCCCTTTTGCGAATGTTCTTTTGAGATAAGGTCTTGCTGTGGAGCCCACGCTGGCCAGGAACTGAAGAGAATCCTGCTTCAGCCTCTTGGGCATGGGAGCATGTGCTGCCATGGCCAATGTATGAGTGTGTGTGTGTGTGCCTGTGGAGATGTTGCTGGGGACTGAACTTGGGACCTTGGTTGTAGTAGGTGAATGCTCTCCCACTGAGCCAGCCTCCACTGGTGTTTTCTTTGAGGTCTTTAGTCTTTATGGCTTGGTGTGAGAACAGGTTTAGGATTTTAACAGTATGTTTGTTTCCCCTTCTTTATCAAAGCTTCTCAGTTTGGTGAACACACTGATGATGTATTCTATCAAGGGGTTAATGACATTTTATTGCAACGAGAAAAGACATAGTGTTACTCCTCCACACTTCATAAAGAGCTAGCGTGAAGGGATACTACATGTCCCGAGGGCCAATCCCCAGTGAGCTCAAATCCTGACAGTTCTAAATTCTGAAGACGGTCAGTCTACTACTGTCCAAGAGAGGAGTGGGCCAATGGATTACATCAAATGTTGTCCGATGTCCTATGTTTAACAAACCATTTTGTCACTGCCGCAAAACTCCTCACTTGTTGTTTTCCCAGCTGAAGCAACAGGGCAGCATTCATTTGTAGGGAAATGCAAATTGCTCCCCCGTTAGGCAGTGGCTGCCTGAACAGTGTTTGGACGCCACAGCACCCTGCCAAGTCACTCACTGCATGCAGGCCCAACCTGAGAACAGATCTGCCCCAGGTGATCTTGACACTGACAGGGTTCAAAGCCACTGTGTTGGCTACCATGTGACCATGTGACCATGTGACTCCTGGAGCCGCTGCTAATGAAGAGATGTGATCATGTGACTCCTGCAGATGCTGCTGTCACCTGATATTCAGAGTTCGGTTTTAGGCTCCACTGCCTTTTTCCTCTAGGGACCCACCTCCCCTTTCCCTCCTGTGCTAGCTCGAGCAGGGTTTGCCGATAAGGCTTCAACAGAATGAAAACCACCCCCTAAACACACGCAGACCAGGCTTGAATTTCAAAAAATCTTAGCTGTTCTTTGCAGTAGGTTCCGGGAGGATTATGCACTTGAAGGTCATTCGGTTCAAATACCCACTAAACCTGCAGTAGTCCTGTGGCTCTGGGTGTGACAGGTCTGTAGGGACAGGGACAAGTGGGTCTCTGGGGTCCTCTTCTGCAGCAGCAGATAGCACACACTGCAGATGGATGTTGAAAGGCAGAGATGGGCGGCGCACCTCACTGCTCTGCAGGGAACACACATGGAGGACCAGCACAGAAGGCCCAGCCCGAGATGCCACTACAGCTCAGGGAACCCCGCTGTCCCTCCCACTGTCCTTGGAGTAAATCCTCAGCCTCTGACACAGCTCACCCCTCCCTGGAGTTTGTACTTGGCACTGCCCTGGCCTCTGCTGCCTTCTCTGCAGAGCTTTTTAAAAGCTGGCTAATCGTCAAGGGTGTCTGGAGCTCAAGCCGGGCGGTGGTGGCGCAAGCCTGTAATCTCAGTACTCTGGGAGGCAGAGGTAGGCGGATTTCTGAGTTCGAGGCCAGCCTGGTTTACAGAGTGAGTTCCAGGACAGTCAGGGCTACATAGAGAAACCCTGTCTCAGAAAAAAAAAAAACAAAAAAAAAAACAAAAAAAAAAACAAAAAACAAATCCAAAAACCCGAAAAAAACAAAAATAAACAAACAAAAAAGAGTGTCTGGAGCTCTGGACAGGGATGAACAGGCTGCTTTGAGTTCAACTATACAGCTGATTGGCCTGTCACTGTCAATCACTGTCGATCAGTCACTCACTGTCAATCACTGTCGCTGAGTACAAGCATGGCCAGGGGAGGCAGCCCTGGTTTTGCTTGTGAGGGTCCAGCAGAGACACTCTGTTCCAGCCAAAGACACCCTTCCACTTCCTCATGGTCACCAGTGCCTGAGTTGTGGGGGTCAGGCCTGGTGCCCATCATGGAAGAAAACAGAAGGAAGCTGAGGAGAAGTGCGAGGAGAGAAGGAGAAAGGAGGGGGAGGGGAAGATGGAAGGAATGGGGGTAGGAGAGGATGGAAGGTAGTGGGGGAGGGGAAGGGGAGGATCTTGAGTCTGGTTTATTTCTAACACTCTCCAGTTCCATGTATTTATGCTTCTTACAGCTGAATAAAATCTGCTGTGTGTGTGCAGCACACTTTATTTATTCAGTACGTCCCTTTTGAAATGTAATCCCAGGAGTGTTAGGTAAGCAGATAAAAGCTATGTGTGGCTTGCGTTACAGGACTGCGTGTAGAAGTGTGTCGAGAATGTCCCCGTCTCTCAGGGGCACACATGTGATTTATAGGGGTGAGTGACATTTCCCTGAAGCCTTTACGCAGAAGTATTTTAGGTCTTTTTTGTTTTGTTTTGTTTTGTTTTGGGGGGGGGGATTTGGTTTTTTCGAGACAGGGTTTCTCTGTGTAGCCCTGGCTGTCCAGGAACTCACTCTGTAAACCAGGCTGGCCTCGAACTCAGAAATCTGCCTGTCTCTGCCTCCCAGAGTGCTGGGAATATAGGCATGCACCACCACCGCCCCGGCTTAGTATTTTAGTTTTGAGTCAGGGCCTCACTGTGCAGCCCTGGCTGGCCTCAATACTATGTAGGCTGAGATGGTCTCAAACTCACCTGCATCTGCCCCTGAGTGCTGGGATTAAGGGCGTGAGCCAAAGAGATAGATTTTTAAGTGTTAGTAAGATTCTTCAAGCCCTGGGGTGGGTGTAGTGTGTGGATTTCAGTAGCAAGTCCACGACACTAGCTGGGCCTCCTGTGATCACCTTTTGTTTATATGTGGGTATGAAGGACTTTGTAGGGTTTTGATTGGTGTGTTTCTTTTGTGTCTAGTATCATGGAAGTTAATTTTATTTATTTATTTATTTATTTATTTATTTATTTATTTATTTATTTATTCTTTAATACTTTTTTACAGTCCCATCTTCATCCCCCTCCCCAGTCCCACCTCTCTCCATCCCATACCAACCCCCAAGTCCCCTACCCACCCCCACCCCAGGTCTCCAAGAGGATGTCCTCATCCCTCCACCCCCACCCCCACCAGACTACCCCACTCTCTGGGGGCCGCAAGTCTCTCGAGGCTTAGGAGCATCTCCACTCACTGAGGCCAGACCCGGCAGCCCTCTGCTGTCTGTGTCGGGGGCCTTATGCTGCTGTATGCTGCCTGGTTGGTGGCTCAGTGTCTGAGAGATCCTGGGGGTGGGTCCAGGTTAGCTGAGACTGCTGGTCTTCCTATGGGGCCGCCCTCCTCCTCAGCTTCTATGGAAGCTAATTTTGAAGTGAGCGAGATCGAAAGAAAAGGAAGCAGTCGTACGTGGGAGACTATTGACTCGTTCTTGAGAATGGCCATTCATCTGGGTAGGGTCTAATTTTTTTCTTTATGTTATGTTTATGGGTGTTTGCCTGTTTGTAGGTCTGCCTGAGTACCATGTAGATGTAGTACCTATGGAGGCCAGAAGAGGGCGACAGATCCTATGAAACTGGAATTATGGAGCGTTTGGGTGCTGGGAGCTGAACAATCTCTCCAGCTGCCAGGGTTAAGTTTTTAATGGATTTGTAGGAAAAGTCAAAGAAAACAAGCGGGTATTCTGGGCATGCGCACCTTCTCTTCTATGGCCAGGGATTATGTAGGAATTAAGCTGACGGTCGCCGGTCCCATCGCGTGAGGTGCTAGGAGCCATTGAGAAGGAAGCAGAGAAGCAAGAGCGTGGTTTTGTGCCCACAGGTGTGCATTTGTACTACGTTGGGGGCGAGGTGTACGCGGAGTGTGTGAGCGACAGCAGCATCTTTGTCCAGAGCCGCAACTGCAACTACCAGCACGGTTTCCACCCAGCCACCGTCTGCAAGATCCCCAGCGGCTGCAGCCTCAAGGTCTTCAACAACCAGCTCTTCGCCCAGCTGCTCGCCCAGTCGGTGCACCACGGCTTTGAAGTGGTGTACGAGCTGACCAAGATGTGCACGATTCGGATGAGCTTTGTGAAGGTAAGAGTGTTGTGTTGACTTTGGGATTACAACGTGGAAAATGGGAAGAAAGCACAACGCGCTCTTGGTGCTCGGCTCGGCATTTGCTGGGCCAGTTCAGGTGGATAACAGATTCTTTGTTTTTTTTCTTTCTAAAAAATGTATTGAATCTTGTCTTCTTTTTTTAAATTATGGAGTCAAACTTCCACTGCTCATATATTCCTGGGTGTAGGGTCACCCAAGGGAACTAGTGTGGTTGAGGTCAGCCTACCAGGGGAAACACCCTTAAATATAACTGACTCCCCATAAAACCCATTAACTGTCTTCAGTTAGGGATGAGGGATTTATAAACCTTCTTCCAGTTCCATGTTAGAATATTGACTAACATTCTTGTACCTTCCCATATAAATTTTATATATATTCTCCTATCTCACAATATGTAATTCTGGCTTTCTTGGAACTCATTGTATAGACCAGGCAAACTATAAACTCACAGAGATCCAGCTGCATTCTGGGAGTAAAGGCGTGTACCACTCCCAGCCACAACAAACCTTTGGGGGAAACTATTAACTTTATAGAAAGGTATAAGTATAAACTGAAAACAGTTATATGAAGTTTTTGCATTTTGCCTTATTAAGTAGCAGTGTGGTTGTTTTTGACATGAAGATGCGGGCATAGGGGTGACAATGATGACACAGAATGCTGCAGAGATGTCCCCCTCTCTCCCAGCCACCAGGCACTGCTGTCCCCCAGCAAAAGAATAAGATCTTCCTGTCAGTTGGGAAAGCTGCCAGGCAAATGTAGGGAATAAATTTATAGATAAATTGCAGAAGAGAATTGTCTCTACTCCAAGACAGCACTAATCGGTGTTGGCACAAAGTGGGGTGGAAATCTCAAGGCAGATATGAGTGATTCAAGGGAATCACCCTGATACTTAAAAATCTGGACTTGTTCATCAGACTCTATGCTGCTTATAAAGTTTTCACAAACTCCACCCGGGGGAGGAGGATGGCATTTTCCTTTAAATTTATTTTTTATTTTATGCATATGGGTGTTTTGTTTGCATGCATTCACACCACATGCATGCAGTGCTCAAAAATGCCAGAAGAGGGCATCGATTCCCCTGGAGCTGGAGTTACAGAAGGTTGTGAGCTGCCAGGTGGGTGCTGGGGCCATAGGTCCTCTGTAAGAACCACCAGTGCAGTTCACCGCTGAGCTGTCTCTCCAGGTCCCATTTCCCTTTTTAAAAGCTGGGTATGAAACCCAGGGCTTCATGAAGTGAGTTAGTGCCGCCTACTTCATGAAGTGCTACTACTGAACTGCAGTCCTAGCCTCACCTTAGGTAAGTTTTATTAGCCATTTAAAGTTAGTTACCAGGATCAATGATTCTTCTATTTCTCTATACCTAAATTATATTTCTAATATTGATAATTTTAATACTCATTTTAAAAAACAAGGATAAACATGTATAGTTTTCAATTTAAAGATATCTTCTTAAAGACACCTCTCTCGGGAGGGCAAAACTGCCTTACTCTATCTCTGACATTCAAAGCAGAAAGAAAACCCCTGGAAATTTTCCAGGTGCACTGCTGCTTTGCAGCCAGCAGGGGCACTACCTTGTAGTTGGGGAACCGTCCATTAAGTAGGACAGTTAGGTTTCCCAGGTCCCTGTTTTTCTAATAAGGATGAGCTGTTGGTATCTCATAGGTAATCACTGCAATACAAACATGCATAGACATGTGATCATTACATTACATTACAAAACTCCGTGTTTCTCAGACACACAGCAAATGTACAGAGCTACAAAATGTAATTCACAGGATACAGACTGCTACTGCTGTTCCGGGCTCCCCCCACCCCGCTTCCTACCTGCTCCTCCCTGTGATAATAGGGGAAGAAACTCGGGTCCTTGCACAGGCTAGGGAAGCACTTCAGCCCCAGGATTCATTGCCAGTCCTGCAAGGACTTAAACAAAATACAACTGTCCGTGATTAATTTCTTCCAAATGACTAGGGACTGGTGATGACCGTTGTAAGTGAAAGGCCAGACCATCTTTAAGGTCCTTGTCAGCGCTGATATCACTGGCCATAGCTTTCCTTCTTTTAGCCAGTCAACAACTATTTATTGAGCAGCTGTCAGGAGCTGCTGTCTGCTGGGATGATGACGGACTGCTGGTTATCCCCAGGCCTCTGCCTTGTGACGCCAGTGAACAGGTAGCAAGACAGGCAGTAAGCAGCAAGTGGGTTGAATGGGTCAAGGAAAAGAGAGAGGCTGCAGGCAGGGGAGGCAGCAGGAAGCAGGGTGTGCCCCAGAAGCCTGGAGGACTGGAGTCCACCCTGCAGGACCAGAGTCCTCCCTGCAGGAAGCAGTGGAGTCAGAGAGAAAAGCAAGCTTAGAAGCCATGGCAGCTTCTAAGCCTGGCTATGGAGGGGAAGCAGGTCTCAGGGTGGAGGGCGTGGCTGGTGAGATGGGAGCACTTCCTGAGAGCAAGTAGAGCTAGCACTCTCTAGTGCCCTGAGGCTTTGAACATTGGAGTTTCAAGGTCTGACTCTTTCTTTCCTTTGTTTTGGGCGGAAGATTGCTCTGTGTAGCTCAAACTGGCTTTAAATTCCTCGTCTTCAGTGGTTCAGTTGTGCAAATTTTGATGGTGACAAGGTCAAGTTGAAAATCAGAGGGTTAGAGGCTCCTGTTGAGGTTTCTGGGAAAATCAGAAATGGCAGACTCAGAACGGAAGGAGACCCAGGGAATGGGCAGCTGCCAGCAGCTCCCGCAGGCGCGGAGGGTGGTGATCGGAGGGTGGTGATCCTGAGCGGCCAGGCAGTGGGTGGGCTCATGCTGAACGATGATAAAAAAAGAGACTTCGGTTTGTATGTGTGTGTGTTTGCATGCATGTATGTCTGTACCGAGCTCTGTGGCCCTTTGAGGCCAGAAAGAAGGCTCTGAATCCCCTGGCCGTGAACTTAGAGGTGCTTGTGAGCTGCCATGCGGGCACTGGGAAGCAAACCCTGGTTCTCTAAAAGAGTAGCGGGAGTTCTGACCACTGGGGCTTCTCTCCAGCCATTGTGCTAAAGTTTTTAGACAACTCTGGAGAATCGTGATTACCAATAATAAACAGTCTGCCCACTTAGTGCTTAAATAACTTTCCATTGGTGAATAGCATATTAGAAATAAATATGAATATCCACCATCTATATATTATCTATCTATATCAACTATATCATCTATCTATCATCTATCAATATCTATTTATCTATCTATGTATCATATATCTATCATTTTAGTAACTGTCTCTCTTACCAATGGGGATAATGGGACATTTCTGATGGACCCTGCAATAGAAGAGAAATAAGCTCTAAGCTCTGACGTTGCACTCTCAAAATCAAGAGTTATGATCTTTGCAACTTTGCAACCTCTGGTCTTTAATGAGTAGTAGTTTTGTACAGACGCAGGCTTCCGCGTGAAGAGTAGGGCATACAGTTGAGCCTCTTTCCTTGTCTTGGGGGATGGCTTGCCAGCCTCTCCCATGTGGTTGCAGAGCCCAGGCACCACTAAATAGGTGTCTGGGTGTAAATGAACTAACAGAGACCACCCTGCCTGGCCCGCGCCACTCGGAGACGGCATCTGTTCCACAGAGCATCAACTTCTCACAGGAAGCACGTGACCCGCGTTCCCAGTGCTCTGCCTGGTGGCATCTGGCAAAACGCTACAATTCAGTCTGGGCTCTTTTCTTCCTTTGCAGGGTTGGGGAGCCGAGTATCATCGCCAGGATGTCACGAGCACCCCCTGCTGGATCGAGATTCATCTTCACGGACCGCTGCAGTGGCTGGACAAGGTGTTAACTCAGATGGGCTCCCCTCATAACCCTATTTCTTCAGTGTCTTAAGTCATGTCGGCAGCTACATTTCCACAGACTAGACGCAGGCAGAGGCTCCTATCATTGCAACTCGCAGCTAACGCAAGACTCTGGATGCAGATGTAAATACATGTCTGATGTATTCGAGTCACATTTTTATCACCTTTTGTTTTGTGCCACCTGCTTAACCTGGGGCCATTGCTGTGTGATTGAAGAAACTTGTTTTCCGGTCGATGCTCTGATTAGAAGCCAAGTCTTCTGTGAGAGGGGAAGCAGGATGTGAGGACGTTGGCAGGTCCCAAGGCCACTGAGTCAGCTGGTCACTCACTCTACAGAAGGTTGTATCCCTTATGGAAAACACAAAGCTGCTTACTTAGGAAAAAAACCAACAAAACAATCAAACCCACATAGTTTTAAAAGACCTCACTTGCAATGTGAATGGCAGGAAAGAAAACTGAGCTTGTCCAGTGATCTAGGAGGGAAAAAAAAATCCACAGAAAGTTTATCTCTGACTGAAATATGCATAGCCGGGTACTGTGCTGGTGTCGGGTACATTTAACCAGATCTAAGCTGTGATCGGAAAGGGAGAAACTGTGAAGCTGGGAGTCAGGTTGCCTCAGTCTACCACTGTTAAAACAAGCGAGCAGGCAAGCCAACCCAAGGCTTCTAAGGGAAAACAGCCTGAGGCGAGCCACGATCCTGAGACAGGGTTAGCCTAGAATTCAGGCCCAGGAGCACAGGGGGCTCCTGCTTCCTCTCTGGAAGTCAGCTTCCAGTCTTCCCGTTCCCGTTCCTCCTGTCTGACCTTGCAGATGGCTGCCTGCCCTGTGTACACTGCAAACCGTGCGCAGAGGTGAAGCTGTAGACCGGAAGGTCAGGAGTGAAGTCACATGGCTACCCGCACGTTCGTTCGCGCATGCTCCTCCGGAAGCCCACCAGGCAGGGCCCCCTTTGCCTCGTCTTTCCTCCTGGCGACAAATATCAGTTAGTTACAGATGATTCAACAACAGCAAAGCCTCGGGGGAAAGCCAGAGGCATCTATGGATCATATGTATGCATTTCTCAAACTGGCACCCGTGTTAAGTTATTAGCTGGGTACATCTGTGGCAGCCTCTTCTAAAGCTATGAAATACCTGGATATAGCTTCCCAGGTGAAGTAGGAATGTTTCATATGCCCTACCTTTTTTTCTTTTTGAGGAAACAGTGGTAGTGAATAATAAAGCATCTTTAAAAGCACCTTATGTACATATACATATATATGTATATATATACATGCATATATCAGCACGCATGTATCAAAGCTTGTTATTTCCCCCGTTGGATGCTAAAGGGAAACATCCTCCAGACTTCACGGTACACGCTACTCTTTAATCACCCCATTGTTTCTAAGTTTACTTCAGGCCCTTTGAGAAAGATGCACATGATTTAGGATGGCGTTCTTGGTGTGAAGGATAGAGCTTCCATAATTCCAGCTGCCCTCCTTTAATCCATCCTGCCTAGCATCCATGTTCATTTTTTGTTTCCCATTCAATTGTATTTAAGATAGAAATGATCATGTGAAGAGTCACTCACAATGCCTACTCTATCTATAAAACCAATTATTCACCTATATATCATATATGATATATTATCAGAAGACACTCATTTTGTCTCAAACTACCACTTAGAGTGTATAAACACCCCAGCATGTCGATTCTTTACGTCTGTGTGGCGCATTTGTGTGTACTGGGTACAGTGTCGGGGCTGTAGAATCATGCACATTAGAGGCAGGCCCCACCTCCATGATGCCGGGCATCTCACAGTAAACCATTTGCACAGACATCGGGTCTCAGAACTTTAGAAACCCACACATGTGAATTTTCTTGAGCTTGAAAAATAATGTAATTGAGTTCTTAATTGCGTCGCCTCAGAACAGTTAGGTAATTTATCTTCGCATAACTACTTCCACTCCTAGCCATCCCACTTCCTTGTGTCCCTATTTTTCTGATATTTCTCCAGGCTTCGTCCTTGGAAAAGCCATGCATGTGGCAGATCTCTGAGAGCCCATCCAGGACTCACAGTGTTCGTCTCAGATTCCTGACAGCCCTTTTGATCTCCTCACAAGTGACCAAATATCCCAGGAGTTCCTTACAATGTTAAGAAAACAAAATATTGAAGTGTGTCTGGTTTCTTTGAGGAAGGAATCATGCCGTAGATCCATATGTATATTGTCAGGGAACTTAGCTCTGAAGAGATGTAAGTCCTATGTTCCAGTAACATAGTCACATTTTAATGAGTCCTCCGCCTCCACTCCCCCTCCCGCTCCCCCCATCCCCCCAACCACTGCTGCTAAGAGATCTAAAATTATCATAATGTAATCCTTGCCCTCACCTCCTCTGAGTGACCCCAAGGCAGTCACTCCATGAAGCTGACCAGCATGGCGGGCTGCGTTTATTCTTTTACAGGATGAAGGGGAAAGTGGGCCGCCAGGCCCTTACTCACTGCCGTGGCCCCCAAATGCCCCGGGCAGGGCCAAGCAAGGGAGAACTGTATCGGTTTGGCTAACCCACAGACTCAGAATGTGTATCACTGTGTACAAGTCAGTATTTGTGAGTCTTAGCAAAAATAAGACATGATCAGTTTGTTTCAGCTAAACGATAACAGCCGCTTCAGAACTAAGCAGACGCCACCTTTCTTAACACACACACTGGTCGTTCTGTTGTATGGTCAGTGAAAGTGGCAAACTCTCTTGCGTTTAGATTGTTCTTTTCGTTGTGTTCTAAGGATGGCGTTATCCCCATAACGACAACAGAAAGAAGAATGACAAAAGCGTTTTATAAACATTGCTTGCTGGACTTGAAGCTCCTGCTTAATGCTGAAATGTTCCAGATAGTTCGTGTATATATTATATAAAGTAAAATATACCATGCATTCCACGTCGTCTTTCCTGCTAGGAGTCAAGAGCCTAACTTTGAAGGTCAGGTAACTCTCACACATGTTAAAGATCAATTCAAATGAATATGAAACAGACTGCAGAGAGTTGTCTTTGATTCCCAGCAGTCCAGCCTTCTGGAGATGCCATACACCACCATCTGGTAGTTTATGATAGACAGTGATAGACCTTTGTTGTATTCCTTAGCTGCCTGCAGCTATTACGAACTGGGTTGCTGGAACAGAAACTGAGGGATGGATGGGGAAGGGGCGAAAAGAAGGAGGGCCAAGACAGCGTTTCACTGATCAAGGCCGGACACTTTAATGGCGTCGGACCTTTTAACAGTTTGGGCAAACCCTTCCCCCCAGACTCCGGGCTGAGTTCCGGTGGAAGTTGTCTAGCTTCTCTTGGAGGTCCTTGTCTTGACTGCTCCGGCAGCTGGGTGGGTCACCTGCTTAATTCAGGAATTCCTAGACCTAGAGGAACAATGAACTTAACCTTCACTGAGCTTCTCCTCCCTAGGATAAAAATTCCTGCTTTAACCTACTTCCCTATTATGCCCTGCCCGAAGCCAGGGATTGTCCTCGACCAATGTCAAACTCCAACCATGTGCATGACTGGCCCAATATGGCTCTGTACAGACCTTTTGGCTTATTTTTCTTTCAAACTCTAGGAAATACTTCTATGTATATGATCTATGGCTCCTTATGATGCTTCATCATAAACTGTTCTACTTAGAAAATGGGATTCTTAAGAATTCTTCATGCTGTAAAAACTTTGGTGGCACTATAAAAAAAAGACATCTTGGAATATTTGGCATTACATGTGTAATTTTAATGATACTTTGCAGAATTTTTAGAGGCTTTTAATTATTGCTCCCCAGCTTAGCACCAGGACACACAACTCAAACCCTTTGTATGGTGAAGTAATTGTTATTAAAAAGTGAATCTAACACACACTGTCATTTGAGCATCCTACCTTAGTAACTCAACAACCATGTCCATCAAGGAACATGTCTATATTAAGATGATTAGCATGTGATGCTTAAAACACCTGGATATATAAGGAAACTTTCACTAAAAAAAATCATTTATTTTTTATATGCCGCTTTTGTTTAACTGATTAAAATGTTTTCTAAGAGAAGCTTGTGAAATTGCAAATGACTATGAAGTGTTTACAAGCTGCTGTTCCTTCTCTCTGCCCCAAGTTGTCCCACTGATTCTACAGCTTACAGCTTCGAGCTGGCTTACAGGAGTTTAGAAAGGGTCAGCATCTACATAATTTACAATCAGTGTTCTGTTCTAGAATACTGGGGGATGCATTTTAGCCTGAGTAATCCATCCTCTTACGGTTAAAAGTATTTTAGCTTGTGGTTTAGTGACGTGGTATACAGGCTAATATTCTATCAGAAAGCCAACCAAACAGCATTTCTAGGCATGCTGAGTATGAACATGATACACTGAGCTCTCCCATTTGGCTGGTGTTAGAATGTCCATAAACATAGTCACAAAAACGACAAGTCGAGTCAGTCTCCCTGTACCAGTGTTAAGGTGTTGGCTTGCTGATTCTGGAGGCGCTAGAGGAAAATGCATTTTCTTTTTCTAGGTCATGGGGGCTGGATCATTTCCCTTTCCCGCCCCTCTACCATCCCACCCCACTTTCAAAATTTGCCATCCAGTGAAAATGACTTTACGAAGTGTACCAGGTACTCACTGTAACATATTGACTAGAGCACCCCAATTTTACGGCCTTCAGTGCTAAACTGTTAGTAGCTGTTCCAGTTGACAGATCTGCAGGGCGGTTTGGTTAGCTTGGCATCACACTTCCCAGGGGATGGCTAGTTTATGTCAGTCTCACTGCCATGTCAGTCAGGGTACCAGATGGTACAACAGACATCAGACCCACCATGCATCTTTGATTTACCTAAGGTTTAGTAACTGCAGCTTTTCTACTGGGACCCAAGTTCACAAAATTATGACTCCCCGACCAGCTTGTAACTTATACCTCTCCTCAGTTTCATGTGGCCATTTTCCTCAGAGTTGGGCTGTGAGGAATCTCTCATTCTTGACTCTATCCCAGAATCCTCTCCCTCCCGGAGCTTCCATCCCCCTATTCCCTGACTAAGCTAACAGGCCAACAGCATTTTATTGACAGGTGATGTTTCTGGGCTGTGAACAGATTATCCTGACATTATTGTGCAGGTTAGGCTGGGCTTGTTACTATGCTAACTGGTTTGTCTTAAGGCTGGCACACCACTATTTCTTCTGCTCTATAAACAGGCCACACCATGTCCCGTGTCAGTTAATTATGAACCAAGAGACAGGTAAATAAAAAACTAATGATGGAAGAAGCTACAGTTGCATGTCAAAAGCCATCAATATATAGACTGGTAAAGTTGGGCAAACTGCAGTGCATCTACTCTAAAGCCAAAACCTTAGGGTTTTATGGGGATAAACATTTCCAATATGACAGGCAATAATTAAATTGTACTGGAAACTATCCTAATTCCTATCTAACTTCATGATGGGTATTTACTTCATTCTTAATGCCTTAGAGAAAGACTCTCAGCCCCTCAGTGATCTACTTTTGGGCTTAACAAGTATCTAAGCCATTTCCAAGTTCTTAAAACCCAAATCTAATCCCTTTCATTTATCTCTATTCATGTTACACTTTCCTACTTACTCTTGATCTGAAGCAGTAGAAGCTGGGCTATTCTGCTACAAAAATTCTAACACTGATACTGCAACATGATACTGTCACTACAAATTTATCAGGAAAAATTATAGCCACGCTGGGACATGTGTGGCTCACGGGCTGCAGTGGACAGGCATGCAGGCCTAGAGGCAACAGAGCTCCCAGCACTGTCAGCACAGTAGCAAACCGTGAACAAATTCCTCTACAGTGTGGAGCAGCTAAAGACATAAGCACAACAGACAACTCAGACAACAGACAACTCAGACAACAGGCAACTCAGACAACAGACAACTCAGACAACAGGCAACTCAAAGTTCAACAGCTGCCCTTTAATGGTCAATTCTGGCAAAAGGGTCTTTTTCAGATATACAAGTATAGAACACAAAATGAAGAGACTCACTCTTGTTTGTATTTATTTACTGTGGTGGTGGTGGTGAGGGTGGGGAGTGGGCTGAGGGCCTTGCACACGCTAGGTGGGTGCAGTAGGACCAAGCTGCAGCTCTAGTCCTGTGAGTACTTATTTCCAAGTTTAATGTGTCAACCACCTGACACATTTCGCCTTGAATCACTTATTAGCTTACTCCTGGATATACTCTCTTGGCATCTGATTCTGTATCTTATGGTATTTTTGCCTTTTTAAAGTTTTCCTAGAAAAAGTTAAAAAAAAAAAGTACCTAGATAACCCATCATTCCTTTAACAGTAGCTAGGAATAAGGGCTCAATTTTGAAAAGCACTGACAATATGTGAGCGTTACAATACTTTCAGGATCTCCTTTATAAAGAACATTAAGAATGACTATAAGAAAACCAACTCTGTCCTGGCCTTGGTGGGCTGAGTATATCGGAACTGTTCACAGATTCAACTGAGGAGACAACCTGCTTTACAGGATAGTGACCCCAAGCACGGAGGCACCAACTCTAATGTCCTCTCTCTAGTTCCATGAAGAGATCAGTGACCATGTTCCTCGTGGGTAGAAAGATGCTTAGCTTCCAGAGCTCCACTTAACTCCATAGAAAGGTTGCTGCGAGCACCTGACTTGGTGCTGGCTGCAGGTCATCAACGCAGCTGAGGCGCACTGACAGCAAGGTAGCATTTAACTGGTGGAAGACCACAGACACAGACACTGCAGAACGTTAGGGTTCCTGGCCCCTCACTACAGCCTGGCTAGTTGAAGGTCACGGTGACAACCCAAAACATGCTATTCCTCTCCAGTACCTCTTGATGACATTCACAGTAATGGGTGATTTGATATTACTATTACTTTTATAACTTCCACAGAAAGTAATTGCCTCGTTAGCTTCAGTAAGCATAACTGAAGAAAAACATTAAAAAACCATAAAGGTGATTTTTTTTTAAAACATAGTGATATGAAACAATTAAATGCAAAAATTCAATACTTATTTATCCTCAAATGTACACGCATATTACAGAAAGTAGTTTTTCTATTTCTTTCTTTCTCTTTTTTGAGAAAGAAACTTGCTATGTAGCCCAGGCTGGCTTTGAACTTGGGGTCCTCTTGGCTCAGTTTTCCAAGTTCAGGGATTCCAGGTGTGCACCCCCAATGCCTGATTCTCAAGGCGTCGTTGTCTTAGTCTGAAAGCACACCTGTCCATTATAGTAAGGTAAAGCACAGCAGACTTCCTCAGCCTTACACCGGTGCTCCTGGGACCTGCTGCTGCCTTTGCTCCAGCACTTGTTGATTTAGAAGCTGCTGCTGTTTCTGTAAAAACTGGACAACTTCTGGACTTCTTAGTAATGACTTAAAAAGGAAAAAATGGAAAAAGATTATTAATAGAATTATCTATTTTTTGTTTGAGAACAGGTCTCACACTATAGCCAGGCTGGCTTTGAACTCACAGCAATGCTCCTGGCCCAAGTCTTGCAAGTGCTGGCAAGTTTTTATAACAAAGAATCAACCATGCTGACCAGTCTTTTATATCTGATATACTTATTTTTCCTATGTCATGTGGCAGTTAAAAATTATCACCATCTTTGTCTACATTTTTATATTGTCAAGTTTAAAATCTTTGTGATTCTTTATTACTATAAAACCTCATTGTAGAAGTGTGAGACAAAATCTAAATTCATTTTTTAAAATAATTCTAATATTGTACTAAAAACTTACATAGAAAGTATAGCATAAGTTAAAGTCCCTCTTTCAAATTACCATCCAAATATTCCAATATCTTATAAAAACAATCGGCCCTTTCCTGACTGACTTCTAGTAATTTTTATTACTTGTATATTAGAGACCCTAATTAACCATTAGTAATTATATCTCAATGCCTTTACAGTACTATTCCACATACTTAGAGTCTGTTTTAAAATCTCATTTTGTTCAGTCAAAGGTTAGTCAGTGAAGAAAACAGCTAAAGGTGTTCCTTCCACTGCAGTCCTGGAAGGGGTAGGATGTGAGGTTCACCGTGTCCAGTGACAAGGCACTACGGAGTTTTGGTGGCTGGTCAGCTACTTGTAGCATCTTATAAAGGAAACAAGCAGTTTGAAAACAAGCAGTTTTCACTAACAGATCTGCAACTACTTGACAAGCACTTACCAGTCTTTTCTGATTTAACACTTGCTCTAAAAGTGTAGGTCTTGCAGGGCGATCGCCAAAAGATCCTGTTCTCTGTTTGACCATGGAGAGTATGTTGTCTGTGGTTTCCTGGGATCAATGATAAACATTTAGTACAGTATTGTAATCCACAACAGCAGGTATTTCAGTGGTAATGAACATCTCTTTATTTTTTCCTTTCTGTTCAGTTTCTGGGAACTTTAGGAAAGCCTCCAGGTAAGTCACAGGCGCTGGCAATTATTTTTAAGTACAAGTTCTTCTCCCTACAGGCTTTCCCATCTAGGATCTCCCGTCTCTTGTAAGGTCACAAACTGAAGCTATTGGGCAGAGGGGAAGTTAGTTACCTGTGAGCTGTTTTCACTATTAGAAAAGAATGAAAAGTGACACCAAAATCTCCTCATACAGAACAATCTTTAGCCCAAACAGTATGTCTGCTTTTGGACAAAATAAATTAACCAGAGGCAATCAATCTGCTGCTAATGAGGTACTGGGTTCATACGTGATTCACACCCACAATTAGATTAAAATACTGCTTACAGAAGCAAACAGCATTCAGAGTGAACTGGGTGCACGGGGCTGGAAATCCCCACTACAGAGCAAACAGGCAAGTTCTGCAGTAGCAACCTTTCCCCGAGACACTGAATCCCATTTTAAGTTAGTAATGCTTAACCCCATATATGAATGAACTAAATATTGAACTTTTCCTCACATAAAAGAACGTTGCTGAAATTAGTGAAACATTCTGCCCCCAGTAAAACCCTGGCCCTTTGTCTACTGGCTTTTGAGTTGTCTGTTGTCTATTAAAATATCCCCTTCCCACCTTTATCCTGAGATGCTTAGCAAAGTTTTGTTATAAACAGGTTTCCATACATACACGTTTTAGATCTCAAAAATATTAAAAGCTCTAAAAGAGGATTCTAATATCACAAAAGCAAAGACAGTTTCTTCTTCTAACTCTCCCCAGTCACCCTTATTTATAGGACTGCTTCCTTTACGTACACAACACATGGAGTGCTAGAAATGACTTGACTGTAGAGAGCCCTATTTCTTCACAGCTCCAGGCCTTGCATTGGGTAGGCAGGATGACGGCAATATCACAAAAATCAGACGTTTATAGTAGCAATAATTTTGAGTCTTCTAGGCCAAACTTCACAAATGTTAGAAGCCCCTCTTCAAAAGGAACTTCTGCGATAAGGAGTCTTCCTACTGTTTACGGATTTATTTTTGTTTTTTAAAAAGTTCTAATATTTAGGTGGATTTTGCTGGGTTTGAGCTGAAATGCACACCAATTATAATCTTCATCTAACCAAAATAAATCAAAAAAAAAAAAAACCCACCACTATTTGGGCATTATTTTAAGGCCAAAAGGCGAGGAAGCCAAGACTTGAGTGAGATGAATAACGGACCCAAGTGCACACAGCTAGCAGGAGAAGCCCAACTGCAGAGCACTGGCTTCTACCTTCCCATTTGAGTTGGCTCAACAGCGCCAACTGTATATGACTTGTATGAGTTACTATCCCATTGCCGATCCAACTTTTCTCGGGGACCAGGGGGGCTGAGAAGAAAAAAAATAAGGTCACTAAAGTTAACAGAAAACCAATAACAGGGTATGTAAACATGCAGGACGCTTCAGGGTAGAGACTGGGAAGAGTTTACTAACAGGAGGTGCAGATCACCTCCAAAGTGCCAATGTCAGCTGGGACTTTCACTGTCTGCTCAATGTCAGTGACAGCCCCTTGGGGTGACCCTGAGTGTGTACAAAGTGGCGTGGCACCCACCTGCCCTGGCCCAGGACCCGAGGAGCATACCTCCAGTTTGACGTTGCCTGTGCTGGCCGCGGAGGGGCCGCCAGAGCCCAGGGCCTGGTCGCTCTTCTTCTTCTTGTACTTGTCTTTGTACATCTTGTTGCGGTGCTTCTTGCACATCCAGGGCTTGCGCTGCTTGGCCACCTGGCTGGTGGTCTCGCGGCAGCCCTCGTAGGTGCAGGTCTTGGAGCCTCGCCTGCGCGCGCCGCCGCCACCCTCCGCGTCCTCGTCCTCCAGCTCCTCCGGGCTGGCCGCACTCTCGCCGCCGCCCGCCGGGTCCGATGTGTCCAGCAGGTCGGCGTCGTCCTCCCCGGCCTCGTCCTCGGGGTCTGCCGCCGCCTCACTCCCCGGCCTTACAGCGCCATCCGCCTCGGCCTCGTCCTGCCGCATCACCAGCACCGTCACCGGAGGGGCCGTCCGGGTGGCGGTGCTCGGCCCGGATCCCTCGGACGCCGCTTGCGCCTCCGTGCTGCCGCCAGAGTCCGGGTCCGCCACCGCGGCCCGTCAATACTTGAGAAACACAACCGTACTTGACAAGCAGCCCGCTGGACGCCCGGGAGTAGAGCCACCAGCACTGCATTGCGCGTGCGCGGTAGCGGTCCGCAAGCCTGCGCTTGGAAGCTCGGAGATTGGTGGAGTTGAGCAGGTGCGACATAACCGACTGCGCCTGCGCGGCGGCTTTCGCCACGCGTTTGCTGGGCGCAGGCGCACCAAGAACCCGGCTGATTTCCAGGCAGGGCGGAGCGGCCAACAGAAGCACCGATTGCGCCTGCGCAGCTGGTCTCCGCTCGCCTGGTACTCAACAGATTCGAAGCCAGTGCTGACGCTCCTGCCTTTTCTGACATCCCCAGTAATGGATTGTTGGCTTAGGTGACAGTTCTGCTTTTATTTTCCCCACAAGCTTCACAATGACTTCCATCTTGGGTGCACGGGTTGGTGTTCACACTAAAAACTAGCAAGAGGTCCCTTTTCTCCGTATCCCCTGCTGTGCTTGATATCTTATCTCTGATAATAACCATTCCTTCTGGGATGAGATAACACACTGAGGTTTGGATTTGCACTTCTTCAGGATTAGGGATGTATATTACACCCACCCGTTTGGCCTTTGTATGCTTGCCTTTGTGAACTAGATAGCCCATTTCAATAAGATTATTAGGTATTATCTTTTTATTTTTATTATATTTGTTTGATTTCTTTAAATATTCTGATGTTAACTGCCCGTCAAAAGTAGTTTGCAAATATTTTCTCCCATTCTCGTGTCCTTTACTGAGCTGCAACTTTTTAGTTTGATACCCATCAATTTGTCTCTTTTTTTCCACTTTCTGCCCGATTCCTAGGGCCTAGGGTTGCAGACATGGATGACTATGGTGGGCTTCCAAACGCTGGGGATGCAATTCTGGTCCTCATTTTTGGAAGTCAGCACATTATCCATTAAGCTTTCTCCCTACTTCATTCTCTCTCTCTCTCTCTCTCTCTCTCTCTCTCTCTCTCTCTCATCTTGGGGATCAAATCCATGTCATTATGCTTGCAAGGTAAACTCTTCACCAAGGAAGCCACCTTTCTATCTTACTGTCACAGATTTTTACGCAACTCTGTTTTATCTATCATGCACCTAGTTTACAAGATTACCTTCCTCCTAGTATTGTTACAGAAATGTTTCCCTTTTGGTACCATTTTCATCGAGCTTCAATAGCAGGGTAGTTCTAGACTTATGCCATTTAACTTTTAAGAATAATTGGTATTCATTATTCTTGAACTGTTTGCTAGGACTCAGCCGTGAAGCCACCGGATCTGGGTTTTTGTTCTGGGGGAATTTTGTTGTTGTTGCTAATCAATCCCAACTCCTTTTATTGTTCCATAGGTTTCTCATTTTCTCATGATTTAATCTTAATAAGATACATAAATTTGTTCATTTGTTATAACCTAGGTTATAACAAAGTTTGTTGACAGTTGTTTATAATATTTTATAAAAATCCTTTGTAATTCTTCCATACCATTTCTAATGCTTCTTCTCTCAATTTTTTTGTTTTGTTCTTTCAATTAGCCTTGGCTGTCCTGGAACTCACTCTGTAGACCAGGTTGGCCTCGAACTCAGAAATCTGCCTGCCTCTGCCTCCCAAGTGCTGGGATTAAAGGCATGCGCTACCACTGCCTGGCTTCTCTGTCAGTTTTGAATTTGAGTATTTCTTGTTCTTTTAACTCAGTCTTAGTTGTCAATTTTGTATAAAGCTCCATTATTATTATTATTATTATTATTATTACTTTAATGTATGAGTACACTGTCGCTTTATTTAGACATACCAGAAGAGGGCATCAGATCCCATTTCAGATGGTTGTGAGTCACCATGTGATTGCTGGCAATTGAACTCAGGACCTCTGGAAGAGCAGCCAGTGCCCTTAACCACTGAGTCATCTCTCCAGCACTGAGCTGTTTTTTTTTTTTTTTTTTTTTTTTAAGGTTTAATTTCCAAAGCCATAAAGTTCATTTATTGTAAACATACATTGTAAAGAATCAGTACATTTATAGAGGTACATAACGAGCCTTATATGACATTTTGGTTCCTTGGTTGTTCATGCTGCAGATCCAGTCCTGGCTTTGTGACTGCTTGGTAAGTGCCCTACCACCGCAGCTAGATTTCTAACCCTAAGACACACACTGTATACATACAATATAGTTTTCCTGCCTCTTCTGAAGCAACCCCTGCTCCAGCTCCCAGCCCCAGGATACCAGCATCCTACTCTCAGTCTCTGGAAAGTTGCCTTTTGTGGACCTTTTTTTTTTTTTTTTTTTTTTTTTTTTTTTTTATCAATGTAGCAGGCAGCATCCTGCAGTCTGAGCTTTGGTTTCCCAAGAATGATGAAGTTGGCATACATCGTCTCCAGGCTTTTCCCTAAAGTCTGAATATAGACACACTATCCCAAACTCACAATGGTTTGCCTTAAGGTTTTGAAAAATTGTAATGAAACAAAGGTAAAAAATTTCCAAGAAAAGACTATTCTCTGGGTCTTTGAAGCTGGTTTGTGACGTTCCCTGTGTCAAGCACAGCTTTACATTCTACATTTGTACAGCTCTACATTTGTTAATCTGTGCTTTGTTATAGAGGTGTGCTGGCCTTGAACTTCGCAATCCAGAAAAAAAAAAAACAATGTAAAAGAATGATTAATTGTTGGTTAATCATGACAGTGTTCTTTTAAGAGGACCTTAAAGCTGGGCCAGGTGGTATGTGCCTGTAATCTCAGCATGGGGGTGGGTGTGAGAAAGTTGTAAGCTCAAGGCCCCTCTGAGCCCCATCTCAAAACAATGAAAAGTAACCCCCAAAGAACAACAACAAAAGAATACCTCAACTTACTTTTCCTCCTAAAAATCCCACCATTCCTTGATTCATACATATTTCTAGAATCTAAAAGCACATGAAGGCTGTCTTTGCATAAGTGACAGTGAATGAATCCATTGGGGAAAGATGGAGGTAAGGGGTTCTGGGGAGATTTAGTGAGAGCTCTGCATACTGTGAACAGCTAATTAAATAGAAAAAAAGCCACCGGAAACAGACACATGGTTTGAGAACAGAGATTGTCTGTTCTGTGTAATACATTAATTGAAATAAGTGCTCCTTGAAGTTGAGCAAGATGCCTTGTTTCTGTGTTAGTGATTTAATATTCTGCTACCAAGGCTTTAAGGTTGGTTACAAAGCCCCCTGCCCTGTTTGCACTTGGGGTACTTCATGACTTTGGCGGTAGAAACACCCAATCCATTCCTGTCCTTATGCACCAGGAGGTGCTGACACCAGGAGGTGCTGGCTGCATGCAGCTCCTTTTCTAACAAGTGGGTGGGAAAAGCTTAGCTGGATCTCAGATCTTCTTAATTAAACTGACGAATCTTTCTTTGCCCTTCATGTTCTTTCCAAGATTAATTAACTTTTCAAGATTTAATTAAGTTCTGTTGAAATGCTGGCAAGCACGCCTCACGAGCATTTAAAAGCATACAGTCTGTGAGTGTCAAACATTCACCCTACCATCCAAACGGGGGCAGTGTATTTCTACATTAGTTTTGCTCAAGCTATCCTTATGCTAGATGCTAGCTAGATTCTGCTGCGAAGCTGAAAAAACTGAAGGTCCTAGGTGAACAAGCATTTTCCTCTGCAGTTCATAGCATTCTTAAAACTTCTCTTCAAAGTGGCAGCATTAAGGGGTGGGCCTGTGGGAGGTGATCAAGGGGGTAGGACAGAGTTCTCGTGACTACTATAATGTAGTAGAGTGTAGTCCTGAAAAGGGATCTTTCATGGCCTGGGGGGATGGCCCGGTTGATGGAGGCCTTACAACACTCAGCTGAAGGCCTGAGCTCCTGTCCTCAGCTCTCCTGTCCTCAGCTCTCCTGTCCTCAGCTCTCCTGTCCTCAGCTCTCCTGTTCAGAGCTGGGTTGACATGTGTCTGTTACCTCAGTGCTCTGGGTGCAGGAACAGGTGGATTCCTGAAGTTCCGGTCTAGCCTCGATGAATTCCAGGTTCCGTGAGAGACCTCTGGCCACCACACACTACACACAAATCCATTCCCATACAGGCTACACACACACACACACACACACACACACACACACACACACAGTCCTTGATCCTTCTGTCCTTTGTGGATCTAGCAAGAAGACAGCCTTTTGTGTGCTAGGGAAGAGGCTTCCACTAGACGAGATATTGGGAGCTTGATCTGAGACTTCTCGGTCTCTAGAACTGTGAAGAACATGTGGTTATTGCTTACTTATAAGTCATCTATAAGGCAGTATCCCTTTACAGCAGACTAAACAGACTAGCAAAGCTACTTTTTAAACATTTGTTGATAAAGCCATGAGATTTCCTTTTTCTATAATGAGACTGATGCCCTTCCCTTAAAGGCAGACTAAACATGGCTTTTCAGTGGAGAGATAGGGCCCTCACCTCTCTCCAGGCTTAGAAGGAGGAGAGAACACAGGCTCTGACTGAGAAATGGGAAGTTGTACAAAATGGGGCCATTATACACGCTGACGCTTGCCAAAAATGTGCAGCATGAATTTGATTAATTCTTTAGAACTCATTTCCTGTTTACAAGGACATAAGAGGGGAAAATACTAAACCCCAGGATGTGGAAGCAATTAGTAAAATTCCAAATGTGGATTCTAAAAGGCAGATGGTATTAGATAACTATCATGAATTTTCAAAGGTATATTAATCGCATTTGGTTATAGAAGAGATTGTCCTTGGATGTATAAGACTGATGATTAACAACTTGACAGTGAGTTGTTCTGATGACTGCATTTGACTTGAGTTGATATAGCTAACACAAATACACACACATACAGTTATGATTTACAAGTGCTAAATCTAGGCATATGGGTATTCATTGATCTGTATTTTAGAAACATATTTTCTATGCATTTGAAAATATATGTATATATAAAGTATAAATTAAGATAATTATACTATATGAAGGAGGACTTTATCAATTATTCTTGAAAGATATATCTTATCATCTTTATATTTTAATAATTTGATTATTCTTCATTGATTACACTTAAAATCATATGGGTTCATAGTGTGAATGAAATTCCTTTTTATTTAATTGTAAAGATTTTTTTTAACTTTATGTGTATGAGTGTTTGTCTGAAGGTTTGCCTAGTGTCCGTGTGTCCGTAGAGGGCAGGAGAGGGTGCCAGATCCCGAGATGAGTTATAGATGACTGTGAGCCACCATTGGGTGCAAGGAAGAATCAAACCTGGGTCTTCCAGAAGAACAAATACTGAACCATTTCTCAAGTACCTGTAACATTAAAAAAAAAAAGTTTAAAATGATTTTTAAAAGAAGAAACAAATGTTTGTGCTCAGCCTACTTTTTCCTGTTTACACAGTGAAAGATTCTGGCCCAGGGAGTGGTACCACTCACACTGAGTGAGCCTTTGTCAGTCCTGCAATTCACCAGGGAAAAACCAGTTCTACCTTCCGAGCCAAACTAAAGAAAGCTTTTAATTAAATACTGACCAGGCTGGGCATTGCTCAGGGTTACTCCCTGGAATTCCCAGCTGAGTGATGACAAGACGTGTGCTGTTGTGGTTATTTAAGGATAAAGTCACATGGCCACCTTATATTCCCATGTGGCTTGGCTGCTATTTCCCAAGAACTACAACTTCCTGGGGGATTACCTGGTCCCTGAGCAGGTGGGCCTTACAGGTTAACTTTTGGGAGTTATGCCTTCCTGCTCAATGAACACAATCAAGATAATTCCTTTTAGAATACCTAGAGGCTGTCTCCTAGGTGATTCTAGATCTCCTCAGGTTGACACTTGAGAGTAACCACCACAGCTCCATCTGGTGCCTACTTGACACCCAGATACATGAATTTAAGTCACAATATTCTGTCTCTTCTTCCCAGAGTGTTACATTCTGACAATATGAAATACAACCCAACTTCAAAAGTCCTCATAGTCTTTAACAATCCCAACAGTCTAAAAATCCATGTGATTAATCTGAGGTGCACAGCTGCCTCATAGTGATGAGTACCCCTAAAATATAAGTCAAGTTACATCCTTCCATTGTGAAATAAAGAATAAACACTTCTATTCACAAAAGGGAAAGATTGGGGGTACAGCAGGGACTGTTTGAACTCCTGGCTAAATCCAGCCAGGGAAACACCAAATTCTGCAGCAGATCTGTATCCAGCATCTGAAGCCTTTGATGAAGTAGATTGGCCCCCGAGGCTGTGGGTGGCCTTGCTTCCCCAGCTCTGGTACCCGATGCATATGTATCCCCTCTTTAGGCCAGTTCTACCCCTTGGTAGATGGTCCATAGATTCATCATCTCCAGTATCCTGGGGTCTCCACTGCAACCAAAAGTTTACGTTCACACCTCCTCTTGCAGCAACTTCAGTTCAAACACATATTTATGGTTGTTCTCAGAAACTGGAGCAGGAGTCAGGATCACACTACTACACCAATTTTGCATCTTTGATGCCTACAAATCAGTACCTTCTGGACAGTCTGGCAAGCTCAGCTGACAGCTTGATATGGCCTGGCTCATGGTGGTTTCAGTGTCTGTGTGTTGACCCTGAGGAGGTACTCCCCTAGGCAGCTGCCTCTGAGAAGCCGGGAAGCCCTTCAGCTTTGGCTTTCCTCCCTACGTGAATTTGGGTTTTCACAAGATGGAGACTCTGATACATGGTGTTTTCCTAAGGACTCTACACAGAAAAAATGGAGTTTGGGATGTGTGTGTGTGCACCTGAATATGTGTGTGTGTGTGTGTGTGTGTGTGTGTGTGTATGTATATGTGCATATGGGGTACAGAGATAATCTCTTGTATACTGTGTAAAAACATTCACCTGTCAATAGAATGCTGATTTGCCAATGAGCTGAGACAGGATTAAAATGTGGGGCATCCAGGAGAGAGAAAGAGAGAGAGAGAGAGAGAGAGAGAGAGAGAGAGAGAGAGAGAGAGAGAGAGAGAGAGAGAACTGCAGACCAGGTAATCAGCCACATGGCAGGACTTAAAATAGAATAAATGGGATAATTAAATTATGAGCTAGTTGGGGAACAGGCCCTAGTTTATGGCCTAAGCATCTATTCATAAATATAATTAAATTTCAGAGTCATTATTTCAGGGAACTTACGTGTGTGTGTGTGTGAAAGCTTGCAGTTATGTATGTGTTTATGTGTGTGTGTATATGTGTTACATGTATGTATGTGTGTGTTTCTGAACAAGAAACACAACAATCAGTTATGAGTTTTAGAAATGAATGAATAAAAGACTGGAGATATCGCTTAGTTGCCTAGCATCTGCAATCTCTGTAACAACAATGAAAAGAATATAAGGATGCAAGATGGAAGGCCAGACAATCCATTTTCCCCTGTAGACTCTCTTGATGATGCACTATTTAATGCTTTCCTGGAGATAAGCTCTTTCTAGAGCATCATTTAATGTACTTGTCTTTTTCCTGTCTGAATTCTCGAGTGATTATAAACTAAATGAATCTCTACCTCTGATGTAGTAATATCTAAGCACAGACTCTCTAACTGCCCTGCAATGAGTTAGATGGTAAAGCATTCTCTTTTGCTTTTACATCCGGGGCTTCCCATTCTCATTTTCATTTAATTTTCCTTGAACATGTTTCCCATGATTATCTAGCTTGATTCTGTCTCGTTCCAGTTTTCTTCTGCTTATGTTCTGACATTAACACTGATGTGTTTTTAAAACCACTCCAGGGTTTCTGTGGTATTTTGAGAAAGCATGTTCCCTAGAGACAGTATTTTTAAATTACCACCTTTAAATATTTTTAAGATTACCTTTATTCAGTGCGTGGGGTTGGGGGCATCCTTGGAACCAAATCCAGGTCCACGGCAAGAACACTAAGAGCTCTAACCTACAAGCTAACTTTACAGCTAATCACCACTGTTTTAACTCTGTAGAGCTCCATTCAAATTAGGGTTATCATTAGGTGATATATCTTTCCATCATTCCTACAATAATTACTACTGGGCCTACCAAAAGGTCTGACCCAGTCTTCAACTCCCCAAGGCTTCAAGAGCATCAAGAGCCGTCCACCCAGTTGACAGATCTAACACGACATGAGGATGATGGCCTTAGGTGTTGAGAGATTGCAATGCCTTCCATACTGCTGAGATGACTTTGCACTTAGAAAGAAAAGAGAACAGAGGCAGCTATAGGAAAAGGCAATTGCTCTAACTTTGGCAGAATCTAAGTATTTCAGACAACACTGTGAGGTCTGAGTGGCATGAATGATTAATTATGGCAATAACCTCAATTTCTTCACATCTGTCTTTAATCACACTCCTACCTAGTCTCCTCCTGTGTGGGCTTTGGCATAGGTCTGGCCAAAGCCCACATGTCTGGGCCAAAACCCTGCATGTCTACTAGCAGATGTGACACTATGGTGTCTTGATCAGTGCTGGGGAAGTTAGCTTTTGCACTGCTGGGAACACATTCCCAGGTTACGATGTTAAGGAAATAGCAAGAAAATAAGTGGAAGATGAGAATGTGTTGTACATCCTGACTGTGAAGAGAGGTGACAATCTGTCTTCATTACACATTGGATGCCGGCAGAGATGCACAAATGAATGAAAATTTCAAATGTTCCCCGCCCCATTTCTCCTTTCACATCCTTTTGAAGGATTCCCTTTAGACGTTTCTCCATGAGAGTAAGTTGACCTTTTCATTTGTTAATTCTCTAAACCATCATAGTTTGATTTTTGTGCCTAACAGATAGTTACAGCTATTTGTTAGTATCTTTACTAGGAGCTAAACGTGTAGCACCCTAGGTGTTTATTTTAGATTACTAGTTATCTTCTTTCAGAACATTGAGAGTACCATTTCACCATTTTTATCTGGATTCCGTTCTTGATAGGGCAAACCCCAGTGTCAATCTGTTTCTTCTTCAGTTTTTTTCTCCACTAGTAAGCTGCCATGTTATTGCCTTTGGGGTGCTGAGACATCCCCAAGAAATGTCTGGCTATAAATTGTCTTAGATGTTCTTGATCAAGAACCAGTGTGCTTTCTAAACCTAAGGGGGGTTGTTGTTGCTGTTTTAATCTTCAGTCAACAATGAAAAAGTCTTAGTCATGTGTGTAGTTAGCACTGTCAACTTGACACAGCCCTAGAGTCATCTGAGGGGAAAGCGTCAATGAAGACTTGTCTAGATCAGATTGGCCCGTGGACATGTCTCTGGGGATTGTCTTGATTAGTACTTGATTTAGGAGAGTTCAGCTCACTGTGGGTGACACCACCCCTGGGCAGGTGCTTTAGGATTGTATAAGAAAGCTAGCTCAGTATGGATCTGTGAGGTAAATAGAGAAGGAGCTAGCAGCAGGGTTACTCCAAGACTTCTCCATCTGGTTCCTTCCTGAGTTCCTGTCCTGATTTCCCTCAGGGATCAAGTGTGACCTGGAAGTGTAGGCTAAATAAACATTTTCCTCCAGAGTTGCATTTAGTCAGAGTGGTCTATCAAAGCAATGTATGGGGACAGTGAAGCCATCATCCCTTAAACACATACCTATCTCTTACAACTTCTGTCTGAATAGTTCTTCAGGAAATTTACCATTTTACTGATAATTACTTCTTTTTCTCTCTTATGTCTTTTTTCATCCAGTGGCACACCAAATAGATATAAGATGCCACGTTTTACATTTCTGCGTTAAACCAAACATGTTTGTTCTTTTGACTCAGTCAACAGATGCCATACAAGCAATTTTTTTTCTGGTTTTTTGGATTTGTTTTTTTCGAGACAGGATTTCTCTGTATAGCCCTGACTGTCCTGGAACTCACTCTGTAGACCAGGCTGACCTTGAACTCAGAAATCTGCCTGCCTCTGCCTCCCAGAGTGCTGGGATTACAGGCATGCACCACAACTACCTAGCATGCAAGCAAGTTTAAATGCAAAACTGCACTATGGGCTAGAACTGACACCACCAAAGAATCTACTAGGATTTTGTTACATGTGCAATAGTTATATGATTTGAAGTCCTACCAAGTTTTTTCCTAATTTCTCCCTTAAAGCTGCCTTTCTGTGATATCCTAAGTGTAGGACAAAGGAAAACTTTCTAAATGGATAGTAACATGAATCTGAAAGAATGCAATACTGTACAAAGTATGGTTTTCTAACTCCTTTTAACTACCACCACCACCACCACATCAACACTACCACATCACTCCCACCAGCACCACCACCATCACACCAGCACCAGTACCATCTGCACCAACATCACCCATCATCATCACCATTCCCCTTTCAGTTTAAATCTTCCATAATCAAGAAGAATCAATGTCCATTGTGTTTATAAACAAATTAGTCTTTGTTATGTTAAATTATAACTTAGTGCATACACATGTTGTCATTGATCAATATAATTTACGGTGTGGAAATTATTTTGGGCATTTGTATCAGGGGGAACATGCAGCATAATTTTCTCCACCAATGCTAATAAAACACTTTTCACCTAATAACTCACAGTTAGCATCACTTTTAGTATTGTTAGCAGCGTTAGGAATGAAAGCCAGCATGATGGCTCAATGGGTAAAGGTACTTGCCACCAACTTGACGACCTGAGCCTGGTCCCCAGGACCCACACTGGGACAGGAGAGAGCAGACTCCACAGTTGTCCCACCTCCACACATATGCTGGGGCATGTACCCTCCTCCCATGTTTTTGTCAAATTTAAGAAAGGGAGGAAAAATTCATCTCCTGTATTCTTTCCTAATTTCATTTATATGTCAAGCAATTGTTCTCTGATAACAGTTTTCTCACGATTCCTTTGGCTCTCTGCTTCTGGATTACTTAATGGGTTTTGTTGAGGAAGGCAGACAGACTTCCAGCCATCTCCCAGGACATGTCCTCATGAATTGAAGGGTCTGGTCTCTGTGGTATTGCCATGAAGTCTCAGCTGGAAGTGCCGGATTGTACAAGGGCCTGCAGGTCATGGAAACTGCTGTGCTTTGGGAACTTTTAGCTTCTCTTTCATGTTGTTTTGTTTTGTTTTGTTTTGTTTTGTTTTGTTTTGTTTTTTTCTTTGAGACACAGTTTCTCTCTATAGCCCTGGCTGTCCTGAAACTCACTCTGTAGACCAGGCTGGTCTCGAACTCAGAAATCCGCCTGCCTCTGCCTCCCAAGTGCTGGGATTAAAGGCATGTGCCACCACTGCCTGACATGTTCGTAGTTTCCTCTTACTTTCTTAGGAAGTAAGGTATGGATTTAGATGAGTAGCTGTTAGGTTTTGGCTGTGTTGTATCAGTACTTTAAAATGGAAGTTTAGCTTACATGCTTTTAGAGATATGTGCCTCTGTCAGGTCTTTCTGCCATCTTTCCACTGGTCACTTCTGGTTTCTCTGTCCACACTATCCACAACCAGTCCTGACCTCAGTTTCTCCTTCGTGCTCATCTCTACCATAATTCTTGGATTTGTGGCTTTCCTTTTCATTCAGATTTGGGGAAGCCTTCTTGAGTTTGATTTGCCTAAAATTCATTTGACTTTCATTGATCTTTTTCCTCTTAGTTCAGCTGTGTTGCACACTCACTGTGTGCTGATGGTCTTTTCACAGTTCTCTGCACCAGTACTCAGGGAGGTTGGGCTCCTGATTGTTGAGAACACTGAGCAAATCTTAAACTATGTTTGTATTATTTCTTACAGAAAACTGGTTTTTGAGATATGCTTTTGCCTTGGATTTTAGTACTATGGATCTAGCCCAAAGCTTGTGCAAGCTAGATTCCACCACAGAGCTCCATCTCCTGAGAGGGAGGGAGGGAGGGAGAGAGAGAGGGAAGGAGAGAGAGAGAGAGAGAAGAGAGAGAGAGAGAGAGAGAGAGAGAGAGAGAGAGAGAGAGAGAGAGAGAGAGAGAGAGAGAGAGAGAGACTGTAGCCCAGGCTGACTTGTGGTCTTTCTGCTTCAGCCTTCCAAGTACCATGGCTTTCAGACATGTGCCAGCAGACTGGAGTCTTAGAATACTTTTATAGCCTATTTGTTTTATATCTTTATCCATTTTAGGTAATACTCAGTTTTTTAAAAAGATTTATTTATATATTATATATATAGCATTCTCCTTTCACATGTGTCTGCACATTAGAAGAGGTGGCCCAATCTCATTATAGATGGTTGTGAGCCACCATGTGGTTGCTGGGAATTGAACTCAGGACCTCTGGAAGAGCAACCAGTGCTCTTAACTGCTGAGCCATCTCTCCAGCCTGGTAATACTCAGCTTGATGATGACTATTGATACATTTTTCCTTTAGTGTGTGTGCACTTAAGTATTGACAGACTCTTGAAATCTATACTTGATGTTCAGGCTCTTGTCTGTGATTATAGTTATCTATGTTGATGTAATGTAAAAAAACTGAAGTGAGTTCTTTCCCAGTGATACCTGCTATGTTTCAGAATGCCTTATGTAGAACATTCTAGAGCCATAGTTCTCCACCTGTGAGTCGTAACCCCACAGGGTCCCATATCAGATATCCCGCATATCATATATTTTTGTTATGATTCATAGCAGTAGTTGGATTACAGTTTTGAAGTAGCAACAAAATAATTTTATGGTTGGGGGGGTCACAGCAGATGAGGAACTTCATCAAAGGGTCTCAGCATTAGGTAGGTTGAGAACCACTGTTCTAGACGTTTTTTTACATAATATACATTCACATTCGACAATGGTTCCTGAAATGTTATTCCTGGGCCAACAGTAGCTACAGCACCTGGGAACTTGCCAAAACTGCAAAGTCTCTGTAGATTTAACGAACAGTGTCAGGAATAGGACCATGCAGTGTAGGTTTTAATGAGATCCCCGGGGAACTGCTGTAGATGCCCACATTTGAGGGCCTGCAATCTACACCACTTTCCCCGAGGCAGCACAGCTCAGGATGGAGCCCTAAGAGCTTTCCCTAGGCACATTAGCTGCTTACTCCCCAGCATGGCCACAAACAAATGAAAGAGGTGAGTCGGAGGGGGGGAGGGGTAGGGAGGTGAGAGGGTTGGGGGGAGTAAAAGTTTGCTCAGATATTCTGTGGATGTTTGTTGCACAGGGGGAAAAAATCACCTTTTTCTGGAGTGGAGATAACCCAAACTTTTTTCTTGCTATTTTTGTGTATCTACCTTTGATACTGAATATTGGGTGACTTTAGGAATTCATTCACGAACTCATTTCTTAACAGGTGTTGGTGTATGTTGTACACCCAATTCTGTGAGCATCAGGCACATCACCACAGAACTTAACAAATTCTTTCTGTATAAAGAATTAATGAAGAACTGCTAGCTGAGTAATGAGACTAAGAATACAATTAAGAATTATATTAAGAGACAAAGAATACAAGTATTTTAGTTGGCAAAATACTTGATCAACATTTCAAAAGATATATTCGTAGCTAGGCAGTGGTGATGCACGCTTGTAATCCCAGCACTCTGGGAGGCAGAGGCAGATGGATTTCTGAGTTTGAGGCCAGCCTGGTCTACAGAGTGAGTTCCAGTACAGCCAGAGCTATCCAGAGAAGCTCTGTCTCGAAAATAATAAAAAAAAATCCAAAACAAAACAAAACAAAAAACAAAAATATGATATATTCATTGCACTGGAAACCTAGTCTCAATATTACCTCTCAGTAGAAAATGCAAATTAAAACCCCAGGGGTTTGAGTAATATCCCCAGGAGGTAGGGATATTATCCATCAAGATGGCTACAGTTAGGACAGCAGTGCTGGCAAGAATCTGAAGCAACTAGGATGCCCACACATCAACAATGGGCCTTCAAGATGGCACAAGTACTTGGCAAGGGGCTTGTAGCTTTCATATGGTTAAACCTTTGCAAGAAAAGTTCTAGAATGTTGTGCTTTTGACTCTACTGCTCTGGAGATGGGGCTTGGGTGCCAACATGGGATGGAACTGCACACTTATAGTGGACAGGGATAGGAGTGCTTTGGTAGTTACGGTAGTTAGTGTGTGCTAAAATGTAATCACACACAGACGTGAGTTCTGATAACACGATTGTTTATGGGTGGTACTGGGGGTGGTGTGAAAGTGAGAGACCAGATACTGGGTTCAGACTCCATCTTAGAAAACCTGACCTAAGGTTGAACTCAAGTTAACCAACAGGTCAGTACCTAGCATCAGTTTCCAGGTTACCCACCAACAAGACCTGCAGCTAGCACCAGTTTCCAGGTTATTCCCCAACAAATCTACACCTCCAAGTTACAAGCCTGACACTTCACTTCCTAACAACCTCCATTAGGAGGAAAGCAGGAGTTAAGTTTATGGTGTGGCTCCAGCACGAGCCAATTATGTTACAGGCCACAATGGCCCACCAATCAGATATGTACTAGGCTAGATACCCACCACTTGCCTCTTGAAATGCTTGCCTAAAACTAACCTCAGGGCTCCACCTTCCTGCTGTATCAGATGAGATCAACACACTCAGGGTAGTATGGCTGTAGACTTTCCTGCTGTGTCAGATGAGATCAGCACACTCAGGGTAGTATGGCTGTAGACTTTCCTGCTGTATCAGATGAGATCAGCGCACTCAGGGTAGTATGGCTGTAGATCTTCCTGCTGTATCAGGGTTGGCAGGGAGCCCAAGTTTGAGCTTAAATAAAGAGACCCTAGTGTGGGTGCCTCAGAATAGGCTTCTTGGTGGTCTTTGGAATACATGAAAGTTTCCTGGATCAACATAAAATAGGACCTTTTGTATACTAAGGAACTATTCTATGACTGAGTTACATCTCTAGCCAAGTTTTATTTTTATTTTATTTATTTATTTAATTTGTTGAGAAAGGGTTTCCTCTGCATAGCCCTGTATGTCCTAGAATTTGCTCTGTAGACCAGGCTGGCTTTGAACATAGAGATCCACCTGATCTCTGTCTCCTGAGTGTTGGGGTTAAAGGCATGTGCCACCACTGCCTGTCTCCAGTTTTTATTCTCTAACCAATACAAAATTGTGCATATTATAGGATACATGTAAACAGTACACAGTGTTTGAGTTGGGATAACTCCCCAGAGATTTATTCTTCTGTAATGGTGGAAGCAGTCAACATTTTTTCTCCTAGCTTTTAGAAAGTATTATATGTAATCTTTGTAGTAACCCTGTTGTGCATTAGAATGCATTAGTCAGATATTATTTCTCCTGTGAAAGTATAATTTAGTAACCGGTCACGGGTGTCTTCACACCTCATCTTTCCCTCCTGCTGCCTCCCACTGCCGATGGTAACAGGCACTCTGCTTTCAACTTTGTAAGATGAGTATCTTTAGATACACATAGGAACGAGCTATGTTTGCAGTGTGCTTGTCTTTCTGTGTCTGGCTCACTTCACTCGATAGAAAGACCTGTAGTTCCATCCACATGGCTGCAAATGACAGTATTTTCCCCCTTTATGCCTAAATATATCCCATTTCATATGCATATATATTGTATAGAATACTGGTTTTGTTTGTTTTGAGAAATCATTGTTAAATAGAACTCGTCCTATGACTCCTGGTTAACCAGAGCCTCTTTTGTTGTGCAGACAACACAAATCTGTTTAACATGAGGACTGTTTTAATTTTTGTAAATTAGAAAAAAATGAAGCATTTTCCTCATTATACATGCTTACATTTTCCATTTTTTCAGCTCCACGGTTGGCAGCTTCTATTTTATCATATAGAAGAACATGTATAGTCATGACTTTCTATCTAGTGTATGTGTTATAGTCAGTATCTTGCTCAATACTGCTTCACAATTCACGCATAGCAATCTGTCTGAACATCATTAACTTGGGCCTCATTCTTTTCTCATGCGTCTCATACTGAGGAGCACTCTGTAGATCTCTATTCAGTCCATTTGATATATGACATCATTTCATTTATTTCATTTGGATGTTTCTTTGTTTGTTTTATTTTTTAATCCAGATGACCTTCAGGAGGGAGAAAGTGGGGTGTTGAAATCACCCACTGTTACTGAGTTAGAGTTAATTTGTGTTGCTGACTCCAAAGTCTGCTGTTTATGAAATATCATGTGCCAGAGTTTGGTGTATATATTTTTCAAATTCCATATTGTCATCATTTATCGTTACCTGATCAAATGAAGTGTCCTTTATCACTTCTGATTTGTCTAATTTGAGATCCATTTTGTTAGCTATTAGGATAGCAACATCTGATTGCTTCCTGGACCCACTTTCTCAGAAACCATTTTCATCCTTTTGTGTTAAGATGCTACCTACTTTTGAAAGTAATTTTTTTTCTTTTAGAAAACAGAAAGATGGATTTCATTTCTGAACTTCCACTAAACCTGTATCTTTTGACAGGGCAGTTGAAGCAATAGATACTTACAGCTATTGAAAGATGTGTGTTGGTCATTGCCATTTTAATAATTGTCAGGTGGTCAGAGGTCTTCAGACTAAATTTTCAGACTAAATTTTACTCCAAGGAATCAAGGATATCAGAAGTTGATTACAATATCCCCTTGAAATATAAACTTGAACACACTCTCTATTAGCTAGACTTGACTTAGGAAGGTGCCCTTCAGGATGGTATTTTGCTAGGAACATGATGTCTTTTGGACACCATTATGGTCTAGAGTACCTAGTCCTTGCCATTCTTGAGCTTTGGACATGACAGATGAAGAATGCAGTGTGGAGATGACCACAGCCATCATCCCATACACTTTTGGAGAAGCAGTGTCCCCATTGGTGCCTTCAGAAAACATTGATTTGGAGGAAAAGAATCCAGACTTCAGGTCCCTGGCCTTGACCAGTGCTCCATGTCCCTTTGCCAGATGGCATACTGACACCAACTCTTGCAAAGGTCATGCATAACCCTCCAACTTTCATAGCCAATGACTTGTTCTCATGTCTCTTACCTTCTTAGCCCTGAGAAACAAAAGGGAGATCTCACAGGCAGGGCTCCTTCAACTTTTAGACTCTTCATGGTAAACTGCTAACTGAACTGCTGTCCTCCCTTCTCTTTGGCCAGCAAGACTGGTTCTTTTACCTGCCTGTGATCTATCCAACTCTAGATTCTTCAAAAATGTTATCAAGCACAGATTTTCA
This sequence comes from Apodemus sylvaticus, assembly GCF_947179515.1. Lineage (NCBI taxonomy): Eukaryota > Metazoa > Chordata > Mammalia > Rodentia > Muridae > Apodemus > Apodemus sylvaticus. The sequence continues at coordinate 113,453,875 of NC_067475.1, read as the reverse complement.
TTTCAGCCACTAAAATTGGAGTCTTTAGGCTTTGTTTCTAAGCTGTGCAGTTTTCAGACAAACTGAATTCTCTCAAACCATAATAGGCTCTCTCCAACCCCTACTCTGCCTTCATTCACCACCAACAGCCTTCTTACAGAGCGCTCTGTCTTCTGTGTTCCAGTCTCCTTCTCTTGTTCATGCCCCTCAGGTCCCTGCTTTGTCTTCTGACCCCGTTAGTCCATGGGTACTGATCTTGCCGATGTGACTAGTAATTTCCAACTACCAGATCCAACGGGTATGTGTCAGGCTGCCTTCATGTGACATTGTTCTCTGGTTATGGACACTTCTCTTCTGTCTGGCAACCTAGCACTGAAACCCATGTAGTTATTTTCTACTTTGGAGAGGGTGTTGTTTGCAAAGGTTCAGAAACCTGCTTCTGTTTCTTCTTTGCCAGCCTTTCTTGCCCTAGTGATATCTCACAATGACCTGGTTGTTTCTGTAGGTTAGGGCTACTTAGTTCTGTTTTGTTTGTGTCTTGAGATAATGTCTTAACAGTTGGGATTATAGGTGGACATCAGTATGCCCAGTCTCTGGCCTTTTTATACATCATGCTCTCTAAGAGTAAATTAGAAGTAATTGGAGACAACGTTGTGTTCTATGGAAAACACCTTGTTATACTTTCTCAGTATTAAAACCTGTACAGAGCCATATTGGGGCAGTCTTGCACTTGGTCAGAGTTTGACTTTGGTCAAGGTTAACTTCTCCCAGTTAGCCAGGATCCTGCTCCACCTAGGGTGGAGCGCTCGTAGTAAAGGTTAAGTTCATTGTTCCTCCAGGTATAGGGATTCCTGAATTAAACAGGTGACCCACCCAGCTGCCGGAGCAGTCAAGACGAAGACCTCCAAGAGAAGCTAGACAACTTCCACCAGAACTCAGCCTGGAGTCTGGGGGGAAGGGTTTGCCCGAACTGTTAAAAGGTCTGGCGCCATTAAAGTTTACGGCTTTGATCAGTGAACATTGACTTGGCCGCACGTTCTTTTCGCCCCTCTTCCCTATGACCCCAAAATTCTCTCAACAGGTAACCCGGTTTACATGTGGCTGCGGGCAGCTACATATTGGCGCCTGAACGTGGGAAGACCTGGCACGAGAGAATTTCTTGAGGTAGCCCTATCCAGCGAAGCTTCGCAGAAAAAGGTGAAAATTAATGGTATCCGCACGGTAAGCAACATAGAGGTCAAAACTAGCGCTAGTGAATTCGTGTCTATTGTTGTGAGTGCAAGGAAGGGATACAGTTTTTCAAGCATACTGTGCGCACCCGGCACAGGAGTTGCTTGGGTTGATAAGATAGGGAAATATGGGGAAGGAATTTGGTAGGCATTTGCCCAAAGCTCGTAAGAGCTGATTTCGGCGAAAAGAAAGGGGTTTTTAAAAATAGGCATATGTCCACAGCCTCTAAGAGCTGTTTAAAGAGGAAAATGGATGCAATTGCTTAACAAGCACGCTTAACTTTCTGTGTATCTTTCCGTGTTTGTCCCGGTGCACCGACTGTCTATGTGTATGTTTATGTCCTCTCTGTGTCTTTGTGTGAATGACTGTTTCATGTTAAAAAGAAAAATTGGTAAAGATTACATCTGCTGGTAACCTCTTGAGCTAGCCACAGTTTGTGTGGGGATTGATTCAAAGCCACGCCGCGACAGCGCAGCTCACTCAAGAGGCAAGCGTGGCCGGGGAAAAAGCCGCTCTTAAAGCCCAGAAACCTCGAGATTTGGGAAGACCTTGGTTTGGCTTGTGAAATTCATGTAGTCGCTTTATACTTGTTTCTAATTGGTTTTAATGATATAAGGCTTTACATTTCTTGACTAAAGAGTTATAAATTAATTGGTTATTATGTAAAAGGTATAGTGTTATTAAGAAAAGGTTAGTTTAAAACTGGTGATTCAGTGTTAGAGCTATCTTAACTAACTACACGTGGCCTAACGCCACTCATGCCTTGTTCTTGTTTATAATTGGATTTAAAGGTATATTTTGCATGACTTGACTATAGAGTATTGGCTTAAGTCACTGGACATGATTTAAAAGGTATAATGTTATTAACAAATGTTAGGTGAAAGCTGGTAGTTTAGGGTAGTCGCCATTTTTAAACAAACACGTGGCATGACGATTAAGGCTGGTAGTTTAGGGTAGTCGCCATTTTGAACACCACGTGGCATGACGCAATCCAGGAAATACAGGCCTTTGGGACGCTCCTAAATTGGCATGGTGTTTCATGTGAATCTTGGCCTGGAGATTAGACTTAATGAAGATTAAGATTTAAAATATTGTCTCTTTAATAAGTTACACTGTTATACACTTGAACATAAGAACTGGCATACAAACCTTGTGCTGTAAATATGTGTTTGCCATTAATTTTAAAGAAAATAGATTGTTTAAAATTGAGATTTGCTTCCAAAATTACAATTGTGCTCTAATATTGCAAGAAAACATTGAGTTACAATAAAAATCAGTGTGTCATTGGCTACAGTTTTCAGTTTGCAGGCTCGTAATTGTTAACATTTTGTAATTAAGATAATTTTGAGAGTGATACAGCTATGGGTTTTAGAGGCCCATTGCCACTTTTCCACAAGTTTATAGGCTACAATGGTAGGAGCAAAATTTAACCCTCCAAGATTAAAAAGGATATCTCTGTAGAAATGTATTTGATATCAAGTAGGTTCCTTTGACCATGGAATTACAGGTTTCTTTTGTTTAATCCTGAAAACGTCCTAGCAGGTTTGGGTCTGGTCTTAGTTAAAAGGCTCAGGTCTAGTCCTTGCCAAGGACTAAAGGTGGATCCTAGGGCAGATAAATAAAAAAAAAATGTGTTTTGTCTCTGTTTCAATATTAGAAGTTAAGATCTTAAAATTTTCAGTGTATAATGTTCATAGAATGTTTGTTACAGGCCCTTGCTCCTATAGACTTTTAGAATTTTTAGGTAAATGGCTTTCAAAAGTTGTTAGGATATATTAATTGGCTTTATCTTATTTACCTCATTTTAAGCTTGCCACAGAAGGTCTTAAACCTCTGTTTTCAAGGTAGGAAACGTTTGTTCCTTGCTTCAAGCAACAATCAAATTTATTATTAATGGTTGATCTATTACATGGCAAGCATTTTTAGGCAAAATTAATAATTGTTATCCAAAAGATAATTTGTACTATCAGATCACATGTTGATTCCTTTAAGTTTCTCCCTGCTTCAACACAGATACCTGAATTGGGTGCTATAGCAGCTATTTTTAAGATGTTAAAGGTCAAGCTTTTAATAATAGTAGATATACATAGCTCATGGTTTATAATTGCTTAAAATTGGTCCATTTTTAATACTGCTAATTCTTAATTTCTACAGTTTATACAAATGTGATTCAAATTTCTAAGAACAAAGGATATGTTCTCTAAATGACTGTCCTTTAGGTATTTGAAATAATTTTATATTTTGTGCACATCAAATTATAAAGATTTGTTCTTGATGTCCTCAATTTCTACCTCTACCACGTAATGGTGTTAATCCTAGAGGACTTAGTTATTACAGATAAATGATATTCATATTTCTAATTTAAAAGATTAAAAAAAATATGTACATGTGACTAATGATTCATTTTTAGGCTGTCTAGTTGCAACTGCTCTAACAGAAAAAGCAACTATATTTTATATAATTACATAGTTATTGCCTATGTTATGGTTTATACTTTGTGTTCCAACTTAAATTAATAAAACAATATCTTCTTGGAAGAAAGAAGAGAGGGGAAATTGTGTCCCTGTGCATATAATTTAAATTATGCTTGCATGTTTTTAAAAAAAATTTTAAAATTTAGATGCCAAGAAACTCCTTGCTAAATGTATATGACATCTTATAATTAGACATATTGATGTCTAGGTGAAATGAAGGAATTCACTTACTAACATATGCCATGATCCTGATTTAATATTGGGGGAGAAGGCATGTCCTCTGTTTTTTCCACAGAATGCTGCAGAAGATATGCTGACTGTGCTTGCTGAATGCCCAGACCATGGTAACATAAGAGCTATATTGGGTATATGTTCTTGACTTACCTCAATTGTTAAATGTCCCAGGTTAGATAAATTGCCTAGCTTCAAGCTTTTAGACTTTGTGGGACAGAACATGGAGACTGTTATGCTAGCTTAGGAAAAATTAATTAAGAAGAGTTAAAATGACTCTTCTCCTTATTGTGCTCAGCTGACTCAACCATAGACTGGTCTAGAAATAATTCCAATATTGAAGATTCCAATTTTGAAGATGGCTAACAATCTTCAGCCAGCTGTGTTAATTTAACATATAGTCTCCACTTTTCCTGAGAAGTAACAGCATATCTCTTGATACACAAGGCTACCTCTCCCATCTCAGAGGCCAAGCCTTGGGTCCTTAAAGTTGTTAATTTACAACTGAATTGGATACTTCTGGGACAAGTTAATCCTATTCCACCTTTAACTCTTGACCTTGTCTGTTAAGCAGACTGGCTGTCTCCACCCAGGCTCACCTGGATGGAGAGATTACATGTCTGTTAAAGACACTTGCAGACCCCCCTGGCTTCAAAACTTACACAAGTGGATCTCCAAAGAGGGAGCCACATAGAACTCAGATCTATGTGTGTTTGTTTATGAACAAACATGGGTACCAGCGAGACGTGCGAGGCAAAGCACTGCATGGGGAGGTGAATTTCTGCTTCTGAGTCCCCAGGAAGTACACCTAATTGCATAGGGGTTAACGTCGAGAGGCTGTCCTTAAAATAATAAGGGAGCCTATTACCCCTCCTCTGAAAAAGACGTTATACAATATTTAAGAGGAATTACGGTCAATGCTTCCCCTCCTGGTTAAGGCCCGCCTTCTTATGAAGGATATTTATCCACTTGTTTTCTACCTCCTCGTGTTCAAATTAATAAAAAAAGGGAGGACATGTACAGAGCCATATTGGGGCAGTCTTGCACTTGGTCAGAGTTTGACTTTGGTCAAGGTTAACTTCTCCCAGTTAGCCAGGATCCTGCTCCACCTAGGGTGGAGCGCTCGTAGTAAAGGTTAAGTTCATTGTTCCTCCAGGTATAGGGATTCCTGAATTAAACAGGTGACCCACCCAGCTGCCGGAGCAGTCAAGACGAAGACCTCCAAGAGAAGCTAGACAACTTCCACCGGAACTCAGCCTGGAGTCTGGGGGGAAGGGTTTGCCCGAACTGTTAAAAGGTCTGGCGCCATTAAAGTTTACGGCTTTGATCAGTGAACATTGACTTGGCCGCACGTTCTTTTCGCCCCTCTTCCCTATGACCCCAAAATTCTCTCAACAGGTAACCCGGTTTACATGTGGCTGCGGGCAGCTACAAAAACCATTTCTTCAACACAGATAGAGTTAATTGAGATCTCCCTTAATGATTTTATAAGGACTTGGCAATGTTGTTAAAAAAAAAAAAACAAGCCCCAAAGTAGCTATGTTCACTTCCTGTGGATGCTAGAACAAATTAATACACGAACATAGCAGCTTAATATGACAGAAATTTGTTATCTCACAGTTTTAGAAGCCCAAAATGTCCAATCACAATGACCACAAGACTAGATCTCCCCATCCTTTAGTGGCAGCCACACTCCCCAGGGCTTGCAGCCCCAGCACTCCAATCTCTGCCATTATTTTTGGTTTTTTCTTTCATCCGTTTCCGTACTTGCTCAGCCTCTCTTCTAAGGACACACATGACTGCATTCACAGTGGTCCTAGATAAATTAGGATGACCTCATCCCAAAATCTTTGATTTTATCACATCAAGGGGACAGGGTAGATAACAGTCACTTTCCATGGATGAGGCTGTGGGGTAGGTCTATGTTTCAGCCTACCATAGTGTCCTTAAATGCATCCTAAGAGTTGTGAGTGATGGTTTTTTATGAAGAATACTTGGATTTGCTTCGTGACTAGGACTGCTGATCAATGCATATACAAGGTAAAGATTATGCAGTACCTTACTGCCCACTGCTTTGTTGCTGAGCCAAACTGTGACATAGATGATGCAGTGTTTTTTTTTTTAAATAAAAAAATTCATTCTTTTCTTAGGTACCTCCCTACTTGTGGGCCTGTGCAGATGACAGGAAAGTGGTATCAAATACAAGTTTAGTATAAAGCACCAGATGAGCTTGATAAAATTCTCCAAGAAGATATATCTTATCTTCTTGGATAACATAAGAAGATATATCTTATCATGCACTCTTTAGGTTTTCAAGGTAGATGGGAGGAATGGGGTTGTAATGGGTCCTAGGAATTAGGATTCCTATAAGATATGTGAAATGGCCAGTCCTAAGAGTCCTGGTCCTAGGCTCCAAGAAAAGGCAAAGTCTACACATGCAGATTTTCTGGCTTTCTGCTTTCTATAAGTCAGAACACCTCTGTGGGTAAGGTAGACACAGTGATACCTCTCTCTTCCCAGTTGGTCCAAACTGTTAAAAAATACACACATCTACACACACACACACACATACACAAACACACACACACACACACGTAATTACTTTTTTTGATGAAGTTAAGCATCTGGCCCAGTGCCAGGCATCATAGGCTAGGGCTCCTTTTTAGGTGCAATCTTGTATTAATCACTTTTCAGTTGCTGTGATAAAACACCATGATTGGAAACAATTTAAGGAAGAAGAAGAGTTCATTTTTCCTTCAAGATGGTAGAGGGGTAGAGTCCATCATGATGGGGAGAGCATGGCAGTAGGCAGCAGGAGCAGGGAGCTGGGTGATCAGATTTCCATCCAACCAGACACAGGCAGCAGGGAGAGAAAGCAGGAAGTGGGAGAGACGACTCTACAACCTCAAAGCCCCCTCCCCCCCCCCATGACATAGGTTCCCCCGCAAGGCTCTACCTCCTAAGGGTTTCATAGCTTCTTCAAGCCAGTTCACCCTACACCAGAGTCTACAGGAACACCAGCCATCAAAACCACCGCACAGCCCTGCCTGCGATGACCACCATCCATATTAATCCTATCTTAAATTCAACTTTGGAGATTATGTCAAACTGAAGGGAGACTTAGAAATCACAGATGATCGCATGAAAGGTGAAGCCCCTCTTCATGGCTTCAGGAAACTATTGTGGGTCTTCCCACAATAACTGAAAGCTTTTGCAACAGCCTTTCACTTGAACACGTGCAGAGAGGCAGGAAATACCCTTTAGCAGGCAACAGAGATACTAGCCTGCTATCCGTGCAAAGTTCAGCATCAGCCCTGGTTCTAGGAGAGAATACAAGATGGAGCCTGCTGTGAGGCAGGAAGGAACAAATATCAGGGCAGTTAGTTAATTTACATAGATCAATCCCCCAGTTCCTAAATCCCAAACCTGGATATTTGTCCAGTTTTGAAGTGCTGCTTCCTAAACCATGCACCCAGCACTCTACCATAGTTGGGTATTCTTTGGAATAAATTGCCCCCCAACCTTAAAATAATTACTATAACACTGAAAATAAAACCACTTTGCACTGATTGCAACTCTCACGTATGAGAAGGGAATTCAATAGTAGTAAAAGTGGATTTGTAAGGAATGACTCACCAATGGGAGGAGGGATGATATGTGTAGATTTTCAGACTGAAGAATGTTTATAAGTCTAATAGTGTTAAAAATAAATGTGCAAATTTCTCCTCACCACAAATGGGTGTGACTTGGCCTGCTCCTTGGGGACTTAAATGGGTTTGCTTAACAATCTATGGTAGTTTGAATATGCTTGGCTCAGGGAGTGGCACTAGTAGGAGGTGTGGCCTTGTTGCAATAGGTGTGGCCTTGTTGGAGGAAGTGTGTCACTGTAGGGGCGGGCTTTGAGACCCTCCTCTTAGGTTCCTGGAAGTCATCTGTCTGTCTTCTGAACAAGACCTAGAACTCTCACTGCCATGCTTCCCACCATGATGATAATGGACTGAACCTCAGAACCAGTAAGCCAGCCCCAATTAAATGTTGTCCTTTGTAAGAGTTGCCTTGGTTGTGATATCTCTTCACAGCAATGGAAACCCTAACTAAGACATAGGGTCTCCGCTCTGGTGCCATTTCTTCTACTTGGTGAAATGTCCTCCTTCCTTTCTTCCTCCCTCCCTCCTTCCTTCCCTCCCTTCCTCTCTCCCATCCTCCCTCTCTCCCTCCCTCCCTTCCTTCCTCCCTCCCTCCCTCCCTTCCTCCCTTCCTTCCTTCCTTCCTTCCTTCCTTCCTTCCTTCCTTCCTCCCTCCCTTCCTCCCCTCCTTCCTTCCTTCCTTCCTTCCTTCCTTCCTTCCTTCCTCCCTCCCTTCCTCCCCTCCTTCCTTCCTTCCTTCCTTCCTTCCTTCCTTCCTTCCTTCCTTCCCTCCTTCCTTCCATTTTTTCAGTACTGTAGTGCAGGAGATGCATGAGGGATGGACTGTGCAGTCTGAAGGACAGCTGTGGTGGAATGCAGGCGTCGGGACCTGAGATTGAGTCAGGGCTGGGCAACCAGCCTGGAGCAGAGGGCCTAGAGGAGGCAACCCTGGCCCTTCTCTCTGGCCAGGGTCTCTCAAAGGTAAGATCAAAAAGGCCTTACCAGGGACATGCCAATATGTTATACAGGTTTTAAATGGAAAGATTTGAGGGTCTGGTGCCAGTTCAGGGAGGTGCCAGATTTATAAGTCAAAAGTCAAATTTTGTATCCAATTCTCATAACATGTAAAGTATTTTAAGCAGCCATCAGAATTTAAATTTTTAAATTTGTTTTTGAAACAGGGATTTTATGAAGTCCTGGCATTCCTGCCCCCCCCCCCCCCACACACACACACAGATCAGGCTGGCCTCAAGCTTACAGATATCCATCTGCCTGTCTGTGTCTCAAGTGCTGGGCTTAAAGTCATGCACCAGCACGCCTGGTTTTTAAAGGGTGGACTGTTACCGCTGTAGTTGGCGGTATGAACCCAGGAGAGTCAAGCCTAAAATATGAGGCACACTAAAATTTTACGCAATGGCCAACTTTATTCAGGGCATCAGACAATTTATATCCTGAGGGTATTCTGAAGGTTAGGCAAGGTCATATGAGTTTAGGCTGTAATACAGTCACAAAGGCAACCTGTGCTTGGAAGCATGTTTGAATAGCAAAAGCAAGCAGCAGTGTATAATTTGACTACAAACTCATTCCTATTTACTATACCTGGGAGCGGTGTGAAAAGTGCATTCCAAGACCACATCCATGTTATAGAGGAATAGATGTTACAAGACTACTGTTTGCTTGGATCAAGGATCTCACACAGCTTCATTTGAGGACTGTGCTCTGACGTGGGCTGCAAGTCTCCTGGTTCAGGTGGAGCAGTAAGCAGCTGCCCTTAAGGAGCTGGAAGCTTGGTGGGAAAACCTTTAAGCTTTAACCTCCTAAGTCATCACACTTTCTAATTGCATACTTTGTTAGTACCATATGTGAATGTGGTTGTTAGTGTAACATGATTTGCAATTCCCTTTAGATCTATTTGTGACTGACACATATTAACAGCATGTGGTACACTTCAGTGTGATACTTGGGTAAGCTCACAGAGTTCCTCCAGGCTTGCTTTACCCACCTTCCCCTACTGCACTGCAACCTCTAGTAACCATGGGTCTATCCTTGGGATTATATTTTGTTTTTCAAACTTCCACACAGGAAAAAAATCAGTGCCCCCTTCTCTCAAACCTATTACACGTAATATAATATCCTCTACTTAGGTCCGTACATATGACAAAATTTCATCCTTCTTTGTGGCTGAATACTACTCAACTGCATATGTTCAATTTATCACTCACCATCGTTGAGCGCCTACATCGAGTCCAGATCGTAGCTACACTAACAGGGCCACATACATATGGACATGCAGCTATCTCTTTGATAGACCAATTTCATTTTTTAGCAGAAGCCCAGAAATAGTATTGTGATGGTTTGTATATGCTTGGCCCAGGGAGTGGCACTATTAGGTAGTGTGACCTAGTTGGAGTAGGTGTGTCACTGTGGGTGTGGGCTTTAAGCCCCTGGCTGCCTGGAAGCCAATCTTCTAGCTGCCTTCCATGAAGATGTAGAACTTTCAGCTCCTCCTGCACCATGTGTCCTTGAAGCTGCCATGGTTTTGCCTGGATGATATTGGACTGAACCTCCAATATCTGTGAACCTGTGAGCCAGTTCCAATGAAATGCTGTCCTTATGAGTTGCCTTGGTCATGGCGTCTGTTCACAGCAATAAAACTCTAACTAAGATGTATATATGTATACATATATATATATATATATTCACTTATATATATGTATATATACTTACATATATATGTATATATATTATATAACATATATAATATAGTAGATCTCATTTTAGTTTCTGGAAGAGCCTCCATATGATTTTCTATAATAACTCTACTAATTTATATTCCTAGTAACAGTGTATAGGAATTCCTTCCTCACATTCTCACCAGCATTTCACATTCATTATAATTCCTGAGGGACAGAATTTGATAACAATTGGCTAGCATATCGGCTTCTGCTGCGGAGAGTGCAAGCCATCTGTCACAGCCAAGGAAAGCACCAGCAAGCATTTGTAGATGTGGGGAGGGTGGGGGTGGTGCTTCATTATTCTGAGAACAACCTGGTATCTCTGGGAGGTACTCATTTGCACATAAACCCACCCACCACTGATAGAAATGACTGGCTGGAGAGATGGGATGGCTCAGTGGTTAATAGCACTGTCTCCTCTTGCAGAAGACTTGTGTTCAGTTCCCAGAACTTACATGATAGATAAACACCACCTGTCACTCCAGTTCCCAAGAATCCAGTGCTGTCTTCTAGTCTCTGCAGAGACCTCCCCACATGTGGTGCACAGACATACAGGCAGGCAAAGCACCATGCACATAAAACTATTTTTAATAGTGACTATCAAGAATAATAATTGTGACAAAAGAAGAAGAAAAGCTACTGCGTTCATCTTGGTGTCTCTGAGCTCCATATTTGTGTAATCGATGATTGAATCAATGGTAACACGTTTGAGTGACCTGCTAAGGACAAAGCTAGCACTGGCTCTGCAAAATCCAAGGGCAATGTTGAGTTTCTTTTTTTTTTTTTAAGTATTTTATTTATAATTATGTGCATGTTGAAGAGGCAAATGCATATGAGTGTAGTTCCCAGTATGTCAGAGGCGTGGGATAGCTGGAGCTGGAGTGGGTGCTGAGAACTGAACTTAGATTCTATGCAAGAGCAGTTCACGTTCTTAGCTGCTAAGCCATCTCTCAGGCCTGATAGTGACCTTCTACCAATTGTGCTCCTCAGAGCTCGGAGTAGGGAATGATCTCTTTTTAGAAAAATTAATACTAATAAAATGTTCATTTTTTTTAGGATATAAACACTACCTGTGTTTTTGATTGGCCTTTTGCCCCTTCCTTATATGATTTTGAATAAAAGTAGAAGTTCCTATTGCTTTTTTCCGCAAACATTTTTTTTTTTTGTCTTTTTGTTTCTGGGAAAGTTCATAATTATATCAAAGGACATAGTTATTGTTGTTCCTCTATCTATCCAGGAATCTCTAAGAAAATAACCTGTAGAAGCTGAAGTATGTTGCCAAAATGGAGGAGTATGCCTATATAATTCCTATAGTTCAGTGATCTCTACAGTGTAGTCTACCTACCACATAGCTCTCTCTGTGGATAGCTGTTATTCAGTTTAGGGAATAATGAGAAGGAAAAAGTCTGTCTGTACACACACAGATCTCATATTTTCCAGAATATTTTTTACCCGAGATTAGCTGAATCTGTCGATGAGGAGTCCCATAACATAGATGACGGACTGTAAGTGGAATGTTCTCTTTGGCTTGGTATTTAGCAGTACATCTACTTTGGGATCAATATTATGATATATGTTTGACATGGAAAATAGAATTATATAGAGTTTTAGGGTTTTAGTCAATGTCTAAATTAGTACTAAAAAGAGTTGGGAGTTGGTACTAAAATTAAGCCCAGAAAACAAATTCTGAGGCAGTGAAGCTAGTTGTGAAAATTGTGGTAAATCCTAGGGTTATGTAACTGAGTCTCCCTCTTCTTTCCTCTTCCTAAAACACTAGATCCATTTTTTTCCCTCCAGTGTTTTCCTTCTTTCTTTCCTAGTTGGCTGAAGACATTTGGGAGTTTGACATTCACTTTCCTATTTCCAATACTGGCTGTTAGAGCTCGGCCTAGGAATAAACACAGAGATGCCTCTTTTGCATCTGTAGAGCTAAATCAGCACCGATTTCAAGGGTGGGGCAGTGGTGATGCGGAGACCACCGCTGTATAGTCTGCTAGTCACTTAGCTGTGTGGGCAGCAAATCATTCTACCGAGATGGGACTGGATTTTATTCATGAGCCGTCACAGACCCACGCCCCGTTTTACCCTCTAAAATGCACCTAATGGATACCTTAATTCATTCCTTTATTATCTTACAAGCACTTATGACACACTTGGTATGTGCCAGGTCTGCCTGAAAAGTTCTGGAGGAAGAGAAGAGGAGAAGAATCTCCTGATTCCAATAAAGTCACTTTATACTGAAGAGACTTTAAGATGTTGGAGTCCTAGCAAGCAAAGTTACTGATACCAACATTTTAAAGGTAAAATGCAACAGGGGGTGCGGGAGAGGGGTCAGTGGTTAAGAGCCCTGGCTGCTCTTGCAGAAGACCTAGGTTTGATTCTCAGCACTTACATGGTGGCGCACAACCTTCTGTAACTCCAACTTCAGGGAGCTGGTGCTCTCATATTATCTCCATGAGCACCAGGCATGTGCAAGGTGTGTGTACATACATGCAGGGGAAACAGCTATACACATGAACTTTTAAAATCTTAAAGAATAAAATGTTATAATATTAAGGTTTTATTACAGTAATGTCATCTCTTTTGTCCTCTTAAGAACATGTTCCTAAACTTTCATATCTTGAGATTATTAGCATCCTTGCTTTAAGCATGAACCAAAGTGGTTCTTTATAATTAGGCTCTGGATTGTGTCTCAGCTGCTGTGAACTTGACACAAGGACAGAAAACATCAAAGCACAAGACCCATATGGGGAAAAGCTCGTGCTCTAGAGACTGTCTTCCCGGTGTTTCCCAAGGTTAGTGTTGTATCCTTCAGCGCCTCCCTTCTTTCCTCTTTGCCTCCTTCCTTGAGCATTATTTCCATTTGTGTGGGTCTGAAGACAGAAACAGCTCTGCTCTCATCCAGCCTTCCTAGTGTGCAGATGTAAATCCATTGTAGTTATGCATTTGTTAATGTTGCAAAATGCTCATGTCAAAGTGCCATCAGAGCCAGTTTCAGTGTCCTTGTCAGTGTGTCCCGCCTCTCTGAGGAGCCCTGGTTCTGTTGGTTTACATCTTCCCAAATAGAACCTTTGTGCTCCTTAAGGAATATGTCCCCACTCCTCCCCGGCCCAGCTCTTGGCATCATTTTCTTCTTTCTGTCTCCATGAACCTGACTATTTTATACAATAAACAAGCGAATTCATACCACATTGGTCCATTTTAGCTGTATTTTCTTTAGTTGTCTGTGTTGTTTGTGTTATATTCAGCAAGTTGTTGTCAAATAGCTTTGCTGATGACTGGCATATATATTCTAAATTATAAACTTGAATTATATACTAAATATAGATAAATTCAAGTTCTAAAAGAATGAGGCAAAATTATGTTATTTTATGCATTATCATTCATTGAGTAAACCATGTTGGTTTTCTAAAAACCAGAACTTGATTTTTAAGTTCTGGCTGTAGATTTTGTTTCTCTGCATAGTTTTTTGCCTATGGTGGTCAGCCCTCAAGAGAGCTTTTGTCCAAACCAAGGAAGCTCAGGTCTAAAGCAAGGAGTGAAAAGTCTAAAGTGAGTGTGTCTGTGTTCAGGGCAAACATGTGCATGTCCAGTAAAAAGACAGTGGTACTCGGTGCAAGGATATGTTTTCCCAATTTGACATTGCCTATATCCAAGGCAAGACCTTATTTCCAATAAAAAGAAGCTTATACAATACAGTGATGCTAGTTTCCAAGTCAAGGATGCCTATTTTCAGATCTATGTGCATCATAGGTTGTACCAATTACAGGTTACTTTGGTCTTTAATTTCCACTTTATGGCTTATGCAAAAATGTTTAGTGGAAGTTACTCATGGATATCTATTATCCCTTATGTCAAGTTAGTTACATGTGCTAAGTCATCAAAATGGTCTACATTTTATAATATTTTATAAATTGGTCCAGACTTCCTGAAATTCCACCAGTTAAAGATTTAAAAACAGACTTAATTTTTTTATTTTCAATTCTAAAATTCTGAACAGAAGGGTCATTACAGGTGGCACACTTTTATTTTAAATTTCATGTTTGTACAATGATGGAATTAATCCCAAGCATTCATTTTCCAAAATATCCTCCTCATAGCACATCTCCTTTAAGAGATGGCAATCTCTCGTTCATTATTAATGTGGTAGCCTTATGCTGAAGGAAGTAATTAAAAATATTTATGGCTGTTTTGAGTCATCTCTCATTTCCTGACAGCTTCTTATCATCACAGACAGCAATTCTGGACATGATATTTTGTATAATAAAGAAGTACAATAATGCCTTTTTGGTAAGTTTTCTAGGTATTTTGAAAAAAAAAGAAGAAGAAGAAGAAAGAAATAGCCCTCTCTATCATTCAAAAGTTAGGGCTCTTTTCCATGCTATTGCAAGTAGTGAAAAAGTCTATCATATTTCAGAATTCTTGTTTTTGTGGAAAGTGGCAACATTTTTCAAAACTACTTCTAGCACTTAGCACATTCCTGGAACATGTTGATTGTGGAGGCTGTAAAATAAAATTTAGTTGTGGAGAAGTCTCTTTGATTTTTACCTCAGAATGTGTTTTATGACATTTAAATTGACCTTTAAATTAAGAATATTATAAAAAAATAGCTCACTTTTTTTTAAAGGTGCAACAGAGAAAATACCTTCTTTGTTGTGTTTTAGTTGTGCACAAAATGAGTTAGTTTTTACTTCCTAGCACCCCATTAGGGTGGGACTGTCATAGTGATACTCCTAGGACCCCTTTCTCTTGTTTGTCTGTGCAGGAAAACTTCCTGTTCTGTATGGCTTCATCTGTGTTTTCAGAGAAGCTTTAAGTGCATTAGGAACATTTTAGCTTGTCTCCATATAGTTTTATTTGAATTTCAATGGACTTTTTTCAACACAATTGGAAGAATAAGTAGTTAACAGTTGTGCAATCATGTCTGACTTTCTTTTTCTTCTTTCAGTATTAAGTTAGAAGACCCCAAAGACACTTTAGAACATTTTCACTAGTGTGATGAATTTTGCAAACACCAAGGATTATGGGCTTGAGGCTAGCCAGGGCTTTAGAGACCTTGTCTATTTGGATTTTTGTTTTTTTGGAGACAGGGTTTCTCTGTTTAGCCCTGGCTGACTGTCCTGGAACTCACTCTGTAGACCAGGCTGGCCTCGAACTCAGAAATCTGCCTGCCTCTGCCTCCCAGAGTGCTGGGATTACAGGCGAGCACCACCACCGCCCGGCTTAGAGACCTTGTCTAAAACAAAACAAAACAAACAAACAATCAACAAACACACAGTGTAGAAAATTTGGGTTTCCTGTAAGACACATAGCCATCACATGATGGGACTGGAATTGCCAGCAGGCACTGGAGCAGACATTAAGGAGATGCCCAGACAGGTAGAGTAACACATCGCAACTGTACCTTAGCCAAAAAGATCTACCAAACAGGATGAGAGCGTGGCTCCTTCCCCAGGAAGAGGAATCTCAGGGAACTGAGCAGCAAAAGTGATGGGTGGGAGGTGACTTAAGGTCTTACCTTCTGTGCCTTTCCACGAGAAGTACAGCCTATTTCTGGACACGTGAATCAGGACAACTGCCCTGGAGCAGTCTATCTGAGGGTAGACAGAGGAGTGACCCATCTGCAGCCACTGCTTGTGGTAATCTTTCACTGGACAATTTGTGCAGGGTACCAACTCCTTCCTAATTCTGGATCCCGTCACCCAGCACATCCTGGAAAGCTAGACTCCATGCTGTGTGTAGAGTGGTGTCTGCTCTGAGCCTGGGTAGGAAGAGAAGCCAGAGAGACACTAGGTGTAAGCCTCAAGCAGCGGAACTGCATAGCTCGGCTAGAACTGATCACTGCAGCAAAGGCTGAGGCTGGAGCTGACCGAGGTCCAATCGGTTGGTGAGGCTCAGAGATTCGGAGGCAGAGAATTCCATTACCATGAGAGTAAGTAGCCATGCCCTTTCTCCAAGGTACAAGCCCATGAACCATGGACCCTGCTTCAAGGTGGTGACTCGTGATTTTATAAAACAGTTAAGTTCATGGAATAGCTCCCATCTCTGTCTGGAGCTGGCCTAGATAGCCTCTCTAAACATCTATTCTGGATTTCCCTCAGCACTAGCCAGTTTTGCCCCGTGTAAGCTGAGTTCCTGGTATGATGATGTGGAACTTTGAAAGGTATGACTGCCCTGTACAGGATGGGTTGTCATTTTTGCATTTTACTATTGCCCTTATCTGTGGAGTGCTGGCAGACTCGGAGCCCACTGGGTTTCAAACATTTTCCTCTATAAACCTCTTCTGTGCTCTAATACCAGTTCCTTAACGAACAGTAGAAATATGTGAAAATATTGGCAGTCCCAAAGTGATCAGCTGATAGCCACAATTACAATTCAATTAACACTTTCTACACACTGGTTTACAAGAACAAGGACTTCTAACTAAGAAGAACAGGCAGTCCCAGGGAGCAGACACAAAACTACAAATAAGGAATCTGTGTTTGATGGTGGGATGAGAGCATCTTCCCATGGTTCTGAGGCCCATCTTATCTCTATAGTATCACATCAGCTGATGATTTAGTCAACCTATTACTTCTAGGAGACTTCAATTAGGCTTGCAAGTTGGCACACTCATAGCTTAGCTTTAACTAGGCTAGTTATTACTTGACTTAGTTGTCTGCTTCTAAATGGCACCAGTACTGATAATACTGGCACCCGGTCATAAACTCATTTTTGCATTTCCTTTGCTAAGGGGACATTATGTGATAAGCATGGTGAAGGGGAAGACATTCTATTCTGTAAGCCTTTGGCTAATGGTGCTGGAAAGAGACAATATAGAAGGAAAGGAAGCCATTACCATGGACCAATGGTCAACAACCCCATAGACTGTGCTCATAACATTATATAACCAGCTTAACCACTAGATATGTGTTCGGGAGATACATCAGGAAGCAGATCTGTCTTGAGGTCCAGCCTTCATCTCTGCTGTTGTTGCACTAGCTTCACAGCTACAGCTGAAATGGCCCCGATGTCAGGAAGCCTTGTCTTCAAACCTGGTCTTCACTTCTGCTACCCTGGCAACTGTGTCCAGTGACCCACGGTACAAGCACCATTCTGACCATGTTTTAGAAACACCCACCAGTGTGCTGTGCTGTAGCAGCTATCTATTTCCAGCCATGTACAAGTAGATGCCGAGGCTACTGTGAACCAAGCTCTATCATTTGTCTTCTGTGAGTTAGTCAATATAGACGTGGCACTGATGCAGTAGAAGTACTTGGTATGGTCGTCAGGGCCAGTAGTTGTGGTATCTACTTGCCATTTTGGATCTTTTCCAGCCCTATTTTGAATGAACCACTTTTACATGCAGTATATTGCTATCTAATGGTGTGACTGACTTGGTGATTGCTGGACCTGCTGATCTGTTAAGAGGCCATACTTTCTTCTGTCTCCAATGACTGAGCATACACAAACATGTATATCCTTGGACAAGAACTCTTTCCACAGAAGACTTAAGGTCAAGGACTCTGAATTGGTCCTGCCAAACTTAACTTAGAACTACAGTCTGTCTCAGAAGCTCCAGTGGTCCCTTTCTTCCATCACCTTCATCTCTCTCCCTCTTCTCTTTCCCCCTCTCCTTTTCCTTTCTTTCTTCTCCCCTGCAGTAGGAATCATAACTAACATACCTTTCTCATCTTGGAGCTTGCTTGCTTCTTGAAGGGGATGATGCTTTCCTAGGACTGTGAAGCCTTTGTGTCAGAAGCTCCAGGTCTTGTGCTGAGACAAGGGACCTCCTAGGGAAGAGATGGAGATGTTGGGTGTGGCTGTGCATGAGGCAGAGCAGGTGACAGATGCAGAGGTGGAAAGACTTGCAGAGGGTGCATAATATATCCAATATGGGAGAGGCTTCAGCAGTAGATTCTGTTTTCAAATTTGGACGGATAATTCTGGTAGAAATAAAACAGATAGGCTAAAACAGAACAAGGGAAACAGCAAGGAGGAGGTCAGGACACTGTGTTCCAGGCAAGGGACCGGTGATTTGCTCCACTGCAGCTAACAGTGGGACTGGAGAGCAGGGGCCTCAGTGACCCTGAGGTTGGACATGAGGTACAAGCCTGAGACAAAGGCCATTCTTTGATTTTATAGATGAGATGGCAGGGAGTTCAAGAGAAAATAGTTTTCTTCTCTGTCCCATCAAGTTTGAGATGTTAGGAAACCAAGAGAGCTGAGGGATGCCCAGGTCACGAGCAGGCGGCGAGCACACGTGGAGGGAGAGTTGGGAACTCTCACTGAAGAGGACGCTGTGGGTAAGAGTGACATTTTCACGGGTGCAGTGACCTCAGGAGGGACACGGGGGCTCACTGAGCTCAGTGGGGCAACGGATAAGAGGAGACCGAGGAAGAGAATGGAAGGAGATGTGGCAGAACTGAATCCCGAGGCCCAGAGTAGAGGAGGTGAAGAACCCCGAGGGCTCCGCATATGGAGATCAGCCAGGGAAGGCCAGATAAGGAGAGGACCGAGCCATAATCACCGTGATGCTGTTTGTAGTCTTAGCAGAGAAGTTTGATAATGCTGGCAGGTACTAGACACAGTGTGTGTCTTAGTCACGGTTTGTCTTCCTGCACAAAACATCATGACCAAGAAGCAAGTTGGGGAGGAAAGGGCTTGTTCCTCCACTTAGACTTCCACATTGCTGTTCATCACCAAAGGAAGTCAGGACAGGAACTCACACAGGGCAGGAGCTTGCAGGCAGGAGCTGATGCAGAGGCCATGGAGCGGTGCTGTTTACTGGCTTGCTTCCCCTGGCTTGTTCAGCTTGCTTTCTTATAGAACCCAGAACTACCATCCCAGAGAAGGCACCTCCCACAATGGGCTGCCACGCCCCTTGATCCCTAATTGAGAAAACGCCTTACAGCTGGATCTCATGGAGGCATTTCCTCAAGGGCGGCTCCTTTCTCTTTGATAACTCCAGCTTGTATCTCGTTGACATACAAAAGCAGCCAGTACAGTGGGGTCCTAGTGAAAGTGACACAGTAATGAAGACAGACACAAGAACACAGCCTGAGCAGGGTGAAGGGACAGAAGGAGAGACGTATTGGCAGATGGACAGGCTGGATTGAAAGGACTTCACTCTTCCGGGTTACCATTTTAAGATGCCAGAGACATGCACATGTTTATAGGCTCAAGGGCAAACAGAAAGAGCCAAGCTGTAGTTACAGGAGAGAGAAAGGTACAAAGGTATTGTTTGGGCGCCGAGTTTCTGCATATGTTATGAAGTCAAAAAAAAAGAGAGGGGCAGGGAATGGGAGGGATTTCTTCTAATTTCAGTGTTGGTGAAGGGATAAATTAAGATATTGATATTAGACATCAGGTCCCAGAGGATCCCATAAGAGTCACAAGTAGCAAGAAAGCTGGGCTCAGATAAGCATAGAGGCTGCTCTGAAGGCTAATCAGGCCAAATCTGCATAACTCATCCATAAAAATGTCTGTAACCATCAGATTTTATTTCCATCCAACTCGGAGTGAACGCATTTAAAACAGCTGAATATTTTATTAACCTGACAAAAAGTTGATCCGAAAACTTCCCGTAAGGAGAAGCTTGAGTCTAATCCGCTCCATGTCATATTTCTCTGTGACAGATGCTTCTCATTGTGAGTTCTTATTTACATAGAGCACAGACATATTGTCATTACAGATAATTAGTCTTAAAAGCACTGGCTTTCCTAACACCCATTTTAAGTTTCTCATTCATCCATTAGCCTGTTAAGAAAAATATGCTCCGCGTGAGCTTGTGGGTCTGACTATATTTCTGCTCAGATGCTGAAGAATTTTGATGACTCCATTATTCCAGCTTTTTAAACTTCCTTGCATTTTTCCCTGTGAAGATAATTGAATCACAAAATCTCAATGAGAGTTCTCCGAAATATCAGACAGCAGGTTTGGGTCCGGGAGTCTGTCTGTATTAAATGATGAACAAATGACAACATTTTAAGGTTGGGAGGGGCACGTTTTTCAGATTTTTTTCAGCTCATCTATTTTTTTTAATGACAGCATTTAAAAAATAAATAATTGCATTTGGGTAGAAAATACAGCACATGGTAACCTTTCTGTTGAAGAGCATATTGCAAGCAGGGACTCAGGTTGACTCACTGCACAGTGCCTCTTTGAGGTGTTTTAGGGAAGGCTTAGCACACTGCAGTATAAAAGTGTTCTCCTGGGTTAGCACAGAGTTCCCTTCCAATTCCCAGATTAGCTGTAATTTATCTGATGGATACATTGTTAAATTGATTAAAATTTTTGTAGGCATGGCCAAACATATACATTCATATTACATTTTTTCTTTCTCTGTAAGGCAATAGTAAAACTATCACTACACATTTATCTATGTTAAAAAACGTTAGGAAGGGGGTCTGGGCATGGTGGCATGTTATGACCCGTATTATAGTAACCAAGTGAATCATAAGTCTTAAAGCTCATTTAGTTTGCCAATTAGATTTATAGATATTATAACCACAATTACAAGGTGCCAATACAATAAAAGCTTTAGCCCAATATCTCTAACCTTGTAAAAATACCAGAAAACCGTCAGAAGCCAGCATCTCTCTTCTACCACACCTGCAGCCCCTTTACCTTAACTCCTAGCTCCGCCCCCTTTTCCCTTGTCCAATCATAAACCATATCTGAACGAATAGCCTGCAACAGTGGCATCTGTTTATAATCCCAGAACTCAGGAGGAAACTGTGGCAGGGAGACAGACTGCTGTGAGTTAGAAGCTAACCTGGGCTACCTGATGATTTCAAGACCAACCCAGGATGCACAGTGAGCAAAAGCAGAATTATCCGGAAAATGAAAATGTGAAGTAGACATTCTGGGATTATCAGAGGAAAGGGAGAGGAGAGAGTATTTGATAAGATATCGGCCATGGATTTTCTAGAATTACTAAAATACACGGATACTTGGATTTTAGAATAAAATTGGAGTTGGAAGCACATGAAGGAAAATGACTACGAATATAGATTGATATCATGGTAGCTTCACGACCTCAAGCTGTAGAGAGCCGGATGTCGTTGGCGCCGGTTCCTCACGGCTAATGCGCTCCGGAGCCAACTGGAAAGCTGTAGAGTGCAGACATGTCCTTTCCTCTCTGAGACCGATCCACGTGTGCCCAAGGGCAGGGTTTGGGATCCATGTTTCTAACTAGCTTACAGGTCACACCCTAGGGTGACACATAATGTCACTATTGGCACTAAGAACACAGGTTGTGTTCTTATGTCTGATTTCATTTCTGCTTCCCTTTCACTATGACCCTATTGCATCCAGTGTCTGCCAGGATTCTGAAGTCTCAGAAAGAAGGATTGCAATGGAAGTATTTTTCTTTCACATTTGGCCAGATAATTTTGGTAGGAATAAAAAAAAATGGGTTGAAAGAGAGCAAACATGACAACAAGGAGAAGTGAAGAATTGCGAGCTACAGGGAAGGCTCAATAGCTAAGAGCACTCGCTACCTTTTCAGAAGACCTGGGTTACACTCTCAGCATCCACATAGCAGCTCACAACTGTTTCCAGCTCCAGGGGATCTGGTCTTTATGGGCACTGCATGTTTGGTGTGTGTGTGTGTGTGTGTGTGTGTGTGTGTATGCATGCAAATACTCATAAATGTAAAATTTTCCAAGAAGATACAACCACATCAATACATTAAAATGCATTGAATTTCAACACATTTTCATGTACATGTCTTAGGAAACTGAGAACAGAAAGGGACATCAATAACCTGCTAAATCTATCTACAAAACCCCCACAGTAAATATTGTTCCTGACAAATCATTAGAAACATGCTGTTTACAATTCAGACAAGAGGGTTAAGGATGTCACTCAATGGTAGAGCATTTGCCTAGTTTGTGCGAGACCTTGAAGCTAATTCCCAGCCTCCACTCTCTCTTAAAAAAAAAAGAAAGAAAATCTAGTGAAAAAATACACTAGTTATAATAGTATATCTTCATTATTGACCTGGAATTTTCAAATTAAAAACCACAAAAGATAGAAGAAAGAAAAACTAAAGTTGTAATTAATCATAGGCAATGATTATTTACATTAAAAAGCAATTATAATTTTAAAAACATGAACATGGTCACTGTAGCATTTATAGTGAGTACATACCTAAGGGAAAAGTGAATTTTATTTTATCTTGAAGGCAACTATTTAGAAACTGTTAAAAAGAGGACATAACAGTTAAAGTAGGAACAGGATGTAAAGAAACAAGTCAAAGAAAGTAAAAACACGACTTAAGGCATATGAAGTAATCACGTTCTGCTTGTAATGCACATGTATAAATTTCCCCAATTATTTGCTCTGTTCAACGTTGCTTGTCTATGTAAATAAAACTTCCTCCACACTAGAAATGATGGCTTTTGTCAACTATGCTCTTTAACAGTGAATAACACTGGATGTGGCTCTGACTCCCAGGCTTGGAGGTGAGATACCTATTTTCTCTCAGGTGACTGTCTAAGGCGGGTCTGTCCAGGATCACACAGGGCACAGGAGTGGTGGAACAGCTGGGACAGGATCCTTCCAGTTGCCATCTGCACCTGGGAGCTAGGGCTTCCCCACAGCCCTCTGTGCACAGATCCTGCCAGGAGACAGCTGATCTCCCAGGAGAGCTGACACAGGCTTGCAGGCCCACAGGAGGGACAAGCTCCAGCCAGAGACAGCAAGACCAACTAACACCAGAGATAACCAAATGGCGAAAGGCAAGTGGAAGAACCTTACCAACTAGAAACCAAGGCCACATGGCATCATCAAAAACCAGTTCTCCCATCACAGTGAGCTCTGGATACTCCAACACACCAGAAAAGCAAGACTCCAATTTAAAAATCACATCTCGTGATGATGATAGGGGACTTAAGATGGACATAAATAACTCCCTTAAAGAAATACAGAAAAACACAGGTAAAAAGGTAGAACCCCTTAAAGAGGAAACAAAAAAAAAATCCTTTAAAGAATTATAGGAAAACAACCAAACAGGTGAAGGAATTGAATAAAACCATCCAGGATCTAAAAATGGAAGTAGAAACAATAAAGAAATCACAAAGGGAGACAACTCTGGAGATAGAAAACCTAGGAAAGAGATCAGGAGTAACAGACACAAGCATCACCAACAGAATATAAGAGATAGAAGAGAGAATCTCAGGTACAGAAGATACCATAGAAAACACTGACACAACAGTTAAAGAGTAACACCTAATGCTCAATGGTACTATTCAGAATGAAACCTTTAAGTCTGTGAATATATGGTGGTCTTGGGTACAATCTTCTATAACACTGTACAAAAATCACTTTGAAAGGTGGCCATATTTTATAAATGACTCAAAATTGTCTGACAAAAAGAGAGGTAGTTGAGATAAAGTAAATAAGGTAGCTAATAGAGTGGTCAAGACCAGCAAAAGCATTGAATACCTTCAAAGACATCTAGCCAAAGGCCACTTTGAACCAGTGCCTCCCCCAAACCAGTAACTATCCCACTGTGGCCTCTAGCAATAATTTTCTTTATTGTTTCTAAATTTTCACATGTTTTGACACCTAGTCTATGAAGGTTGATGTCCTAATACTGTGATTTCTTTATTAAACATAGTTTAAGGAGTGAGTTACATTACAAATGAAGTCACATTAGCTGCTAATGGGCAATTATTGGTTGTAGACTTTGTTAGAATTTTGTTAATCTTTTCTATAACCCATTCAAGCAGTTGTTAAGATTTTATGAGTGACTTGTGAGATAATGAATCCCTTCCATTGGTATGGAGATTATATGTGGACAAGAGAGTACTCTTAGTCCAAAAAAGAGAAAACAAACTAACTTTCTTCCTGTGCTTTTCTTTGGGTGGCCATGAAAGTCTGAGGTTTTGCTGGAGGGGGTGGTCCAGGTTTTGTGGTGTTCAGTGTTTAGCAGCCATGACATTCTGCATACCAGCTGCCACACTGTAAGGACACCTTCATTTTAGTTTATGGGGCCCATGAGGCTCTTGACCATGGAGTTGTGGTAACTCCTTCAGTTACAGAAGTCAATTGCTGGGTCAGAGAGCCTGAGGCACAGGTGAATACTACAGGTATAGAAACCCAGGTCAATCTGTTGTCCCAGCCTCGATGGTCTGGCAGTCTCCCCAGGAGAGAGCAATGTGGGAGGGGCTGTAAAGGTTTTGATTTTTGGCCACGACATCCCATACTTGCCATACTTGCCTTTACTTACTCCTACATGCCTCCATGGTGCCTTGGACTTTTGAATGGTATTTCACTCAACCCTTTTTATCTTATAGAACCAAAATAATGTAGCTTGCATTCCCATTACTAAAAATCAAGCTATTTGGGAGGCAAGTGGACAGTAGCATCCTGGGTAATTTATATAAAACTTAGTGCCTGTGAGATTCTTTTCAAAGGAAATGAGGAATTATTTCTCACTCTGACTAGTTTTCTCTTCTATTTCCTTCCTATTTCCTCTTTACTGGCTTCCCTTTCTTCTTGAAGGCAAATCTCTAAAACAGACTTTCACCATCCACTTTTGACTAGAGAAAGACATTATTCAAAGAACAGCCGTGATGCAGAGTAAACGCTATTTTGTTCATATTTGAAAGGTTAGCCAGAAATATTTATTCCTATAGGAATATTTTGTGGTGAGAGAGAGAGAAAAAAACCCTCTGGCCCAAAAGACAAAGCTGGAAAAAAAACAGTCTATAATCTGTGGAGATGAGTCAATCTGTTCGAAATCTAGTCATACAACCCCCATAGCATAGATTACAAATGGGCACAATTAGACTGGACACAGTCATTGTATCCACATCTCTCTCTCTCTCTCTCTCTCTCTCTCTCTCTCTCTCTCTCTCTCTCTCTGTGTGTGTGTGTGTGTGTGTGTGTGTATGTATGTGTGTGTGTGTGTGTGTGTGTGTGTGTGTATGTGTGGTGTATGTACACATGTGTGAGGGGGCAAACACACCGATGCCAAGGAGGACATTAGATACCTTGTTCCAGCACACTCTGTCTTGTTTCCCTTGAGCAAGGTCTCTAACTAAGGTAAGCGGCAGCCAGTGAGCTGCAGTAATCCTCATGTCTCCAGCTGGAAAGTATGGGCTCACTGTGATGCATGTGACCACACTTGGCTTTTTACCTGGGTTCTGGGGATTTGAACTTGGGTCCTCATGCTATCTCCCTAGTCCTAGTCCAAGCTTCTAATTTTCATTCTCTCTCCCTCTCCCCCTCTACCCTTTCCCCTCCCCTCTCCCTCCCCTCCCTCTCTCCCCCTCCTCTCCCCCTCTCTCTTTCCCCTCCCCTCCCCTCCCTCTCCTCCCTTTTTCTCTCCCTCCCTCCCTTCCCCATCTCTCTTGCTTTACATTTTAAATTATTTAGCTAAGTATCTTTTAGCCTGCCTTATCTCTTAAGACCCCATCAAACATACTTGATATTTTTCCTTAGAAATGATTTTTTTAAAAAAAAAATCTCAAATTACAGAGCTCTTTCTATCTTAAGGCGTAAAACTGTCATTTTTTTCTTTACTTTTCTGTAGTGTGTTTTATCAGTCTGTCAAAGGATCTTAGAAAATGATCATCACTGGAAGTCTTTAAAGGGATTAGAGATCTTTATGTTTTGTTCATGACTTTAATGAGGTTTTACCCAAAGGGGGAGAATAAAAGATAGACTCAAAGGTGTCTTTGGAAAAGATCAGAAAAGACTTGGAGGAGCTATTGTGTGTCTCTGAGGTTGGCAGTGCCTGTGTGGGAAGTAGAGACACAGAAATCAGAGTTAGGGCCTGGCAGACAACAAAACTCAGAAGCAGAGCCCTTCAGCGAGGGGCTGGTGCATTTCAAATATGCACCAAACAGGGCGAGGACTGAAGACAGCGAGAGAAGAAAGGACAGAAAGGACGGAAGAAGAGAAGGCGGGGCTTGAGCAAGGACAGCGAG
The DNA here is from genome assembly GCF_947179515.1 of Apodemus sylvaticus. Classification (NCBI taxonomy): domain Eukaryota; kingdom Metazoa; phylum Chordata; class Mammalia; order Rodentia; family Muridae; genus Apodemus; species Apodemus sylvaticus. The sequence goes on along the minus strand of NC_067475.1, from coordinate 113,427,677 downwards.
CCTTGGACAGCCTGGGAGGGCGTGGCTCTGTTCTAGTTCTGGTCAGCCACACTGAATAGAAATGGAAAATGAGTTCTCTGTATTTGGATTTTTAAAAACATGATTATCAAAAAAAAAACATGATTATCATTTTATTTTGTCACTGAAATCTATCAGCTTTTATAATTTGATTTCCATTGCTTTTATAAATTAATTAACCAATTATCCATCAATTAACTTATATCCTGATCCTTCCTCTTCTTCCTGTCCCTCCCCTCCCCTTCATCCTCCTGTCCTTCCTTTCTCCCTTTCTAAAAAGGGAGGTCTCCCAGGGATATCAGCCCATCCTGGTATATCAAGTTGCAGTAGGACTAGGTGCATATTATTTTATCGTGCCTAGACAACGCAGTCTCTTTAGGAGAAAGGGATCCAGAGCCAGGCAACAGGGTCAGAGGTGGACCCTGCTCCTGCTTTGGGAGCCCCACATAACGACCCAGATGCACAACTGTCACTTCCATGCAGAGGGCCCAGGTCTGTCCGACGCATGCTCTCTGCTTGGCAGGTCTGTTTATATGGGTCCTTACGGGCCCAGGTTAGCTGATTCTGTGAGTTTTCTTATGGGATCCTTGCCCTCTGTGGCTCCTTCCATCTTCTCTCCCGTCTTCCACAGGATTTCCTAAGCTCTACCTAATGCTTGGCTGTGGGTCCCTGCATCTGTTTCCATCAGTTGCTAGGTGAAGTCTCTCAGATGAGAATTATGCTGGGCTCCTGTCTGCAATCATAGAATACCATTCATTGTGTCGGGGTGGGCTCCCCCTCATGGTGTGGGTCTCAGGATGGGCCAGTCCTTGGTCATTCGCCTTTCTCTCAGTTTCTGGTCCTTCTTTATCCCTGCACCCCTTGTAGGCAGGACAAATTGGGGATCAAAAGCTTTGTGGCCAGATTGGCGTTTCAATCCCTCCATTGGAAGTCTTTTCTGGCTACAGGAGACGGCCTTTTTTTGTGTTCCGTGTCCCCCACTGCTAGCAGTCTTAGTCACCATCATAGATTCCTGGGAGTCTCCATTGTCCCCACCTGATCCCAGAGATGGCCCCCCTCCACCAATTTCTGTTCTTTTCCTCAGTACTCTCTCCCTCCCCTCCCCCACTAACCCTTCCCCTCCCTGCCCCCTCTTCCACCCAGTTCCCTTTCTCTATCTGTCCCTCCCCCCAACCCCGTGTCTATTCTATTTCCCCTACTCAGTGAGACTCAAGCATCCCCCTTGGGCCCTCTTTGTTCCTTAGATTCTTTAGGTCTGTGGATTGTTGCGTGGTTATCTTGTACTTTGTGGCTAATATACGCCACTTATATCATAAGTGAGTGCATACCATATTTATCTTTCTGGGTCTGGGTTACCTCACTCAGATGATATTTTCTAGTTTCATCTATTTGGCTGCAAATTTCATGATGTCATTGCTTTTGACAGCTGAGCAACACTCCGATCTGTAAATGTACCACATCTTCTTTATCCAGTCTTTGGCTGAGGGGCATTTAGGTTGGTTCCAGTTTCTTGCTATTACAAATAAAGCTGCTACAAACATAGCTGAACAAGTGTTCTTGTGGGATGGTGGAGCATCTTTTGGGTCTATGCCTGGAGTGGTATAGCTAAGTCTCAGGTGACTCTATTGTCATTTTCTGAGAAACCACCAAATTGATGTCCAAAGTGGCTGTACAAGCTTGCATTCCCACCAGCAATGGAGGCGTGCTCCCCCTGATCCACATCCTCACCAGCATGTGTCATCCCTTGAGTTTTTGATTTTAATCATTCTGATGGCTGTAAGATGGAATCTCAGGGTTGTTTTGATTTGCATTTCCCTAATGACTAAGGATGTTGAACATTTCTTTAAGTGCTTCTGGGCCATTAGAAATTCCTCTGTTGAGAATTTTCTCTTTAAATCCGTACCCTCATTTTAATTGGATTATTTGATTTGTTGCTGTCTAGTTTCTTTTTAAGAAGATATCTTTGAGCAATCTGGATAGTAGAATCGCAAAGGGGCCCTGGAGAAGTGCTTCAGAACAGCGCAGAGGACACAGGAAGAGTGCGTTCTGAGGTTGCTGAGTGGGAAAGGTTAGAACCCGGATCCTAGATTAAAACAAAGCAAAGAAAAAAAATCCCACCAATGTCACGTGATTCGGGCTCAGTACAAGCTCTCAGGAAACAGTCATGGGAATGAGTGAGCTGCGCATTCTCTGCCTCTCTGTGTTGTCCGTGCCCCTGGAATTAGCGTCCCAGCCTCGATCGATCGCTCCTGGCCGTCATGTAGCTTATGTCTCTAAAACAAACTGATGGCTATCTAGGTAAACTAAGTGCCGGCTTTGAGGATTAACGGGGCATATATTGTGCTTCCTCCCTGATCTCTCTCTTAAAATAGAGAGAGTGAGTTTCCAATGAATAGATGATACTTCCTTTGATGAGGAAAGAAGGCTTGCTAACATCTAGTGTTTTACACGATTATTTTGTACTTAGACACTCTGTTTAAATTTTTAAAACTTAGCAAGACTGTTTTTTTTTTCCAGTTTGGAAATCAGACTTCTAACCCTCAAGGAGGTTTATGTTGCAGAAAGATTTTGTTCTTAACATCAGAAACAGAATGAGAAGGGACGCAGAAGGAACATTTTCACTAGTCATTAAAAATTTGCTTGGGCACAATCTTTATAAACAGATGTCCTGGCCAAAAGAAGTTTAATTGCTACTGGAAGCGTAGTTCAAACAAAATATGATTTTGTTCAGGCATAATGCATTAGTAAAATGTCAGTCAGCATGATTTTAAGATGAAAAAGGAAGGATATCCTTGCTCTCATTAAAATTGCCTCTCATTAACAGACAACTGAGCAAAACCACATCCTTTCTTAGTGTTTATTTCTGACTTTGTGTATTTTGATGCTTGCTCTAGCTGGCTTTCTGTTGCTATGATGAACACCATAAATAAAAGCGACTTGTGGGAGAAAGGGTATGCTTGGCTTACACTTCCCGGTCACAGTTCATTGCTAAGGGAAATTAAGGCAGGAACTGTCTTTTCTGGTTTTCTCTGACTGGCTTGCTCAACTTGCTTTCTTAGGCAGCTCAAGACCCTCTGTGTAGGGTTGGTACCGCCCAGAGTGGCCTGGGTCTTTCTACATCAATAAACAATCAGGGCTATGTCTCCATAGACCAATCTGATCTAGGCAATCTCCCAGCTGACACTCCCTCAAGTGTCAAGTTGATAGCTGTGGACAACTTGGCATTGATTGTCCTTACCACCTATGCTTATGTTTTCTGAATTATTATATATAAAATCTCAGTAACTTTATAGAAACAAACAAACTGTAAATTAAACTTCACTAGTAGGAAAATCCCTTCACATTCTCTCTTTTCTTTAAACATTTTTTTATTATTACATTTAAGTACACTGTAGCTGTCTTCAGACACACCAGAAGAGGGTGATAGATCTCTTTTACAGATGGTTGTGAGCTACCATGTGGTTGCTGGGATTTGAACTCAGGACCTTCGGAAGAGCAGTCAGTGCTCTTACCCGCTGAGCCATCTCTCCAGCCCCCATGTTCTCTTTACATAGTTCTCTGCATGTGGTTGCCTGTGGTCTCCCCTGAAACACTAAGCACTGGCTAAGGGGAAAGGGGTCCAGCTTCCCTTTATCTAAGATCAGAGCTTGGCAGCCAGATAGCCCTTCATGGGGGTTACGGTCCATCAGGAGGGTCACTGGAGAGGTGTCTGTCTGTCTTCAGCCAGGGAAGGAAGGGTGGACACTTCAGGGTCCAGAGAGCCCAGTGGGATGAAGGTAGGGATCAAGGAGCTTTAGTTCCAGTTATTCCTGAGCTGGCGTCTCCAGCTTGAGAATTTACCAGCTCCCAGGGGAGTGAGGTTGGGCTATTTGCACAGAACAGAGGCAAAAGTTGAGGCAAAGTTGAAGTTTTGGTGGCAATGATGGTGGGGACACACATGCTCATGAATACTAACATGTTTAATCATGATAGGGGTTCTGGAAGTCAGGGCTCTTAGGAGTTAAGTGTCAAAATCTTTAATGAATGAAGACTGTGGGATGGGAGAGTAGTAGCGGTGTGTGTGTGTGTGTGTGAGAGAGAGAGAGAGAGAGAGAGAGAGAGAGAGAGAGAGAGATCCTATTAAAAAGGAAAAGTGTTTGATAAAATGGAAACAAAAAATGTCAACTTAGACACTAGTTTGTTGAGAGTTTAGTAACGTGATTGAAGGTCACCTCAAAGCAAATGGGAGCTCTCCTTGGAAAAATAGGTCTGCTGGGTGCTTTCAGGAATCCTTGTCATTCTTGTCCAACCTTAGCCCAGTTCTGGTGCCCCTAATAATTATTCACAGAGCTGCAAGTGTCTTTCAGAGATGCATGCTAATGCCCAGAAGCCCCCAGAGGCAGAAAGATGTAGAAAGTAAGAGCTTACAATGCAGAGGAAAGGACGGGATATGTAAGCAGTTTCTTTCACCTACCTAAAGACAGGTTCTTGAATAGTTTGTGCTTACATATATTACCACCAGGCGGTGAATATATTTTCAGTGGCAAAACTAACAGCCAGCGCAGAGCTAAAATGCTTCCTCCGTGGGCTTGTTGGAAATTGAACTCTAACCTGGACCCTTGGGGCTCCCAGCATCTGAACCATCAACCATAGAATACACAGGCTGGACCTAGGACCCCGCATGTATGTAGCAGATCTGTAGCTTCGTCTTCATGTGGGTCCCGAACAACTGAACAGGGAGTTAATCCAAAAGCTGTTGTCTGTATGTGGGATATGTTCTTCTAGCCAGGCTGCCTTGTCTGACCTCAGTGGGAGAGGATCAGTAGCCTGGCAGGACTTGATGTGCCCGGATGGGGTGGGGGATGTGCAAGTGGCTGGGGCTCCACCTTCTCAGAGGAGGGGGGATGGGGGAGGGGTGCCGGGAGGGGAGAGCCATGGGGATATAAAGTGAATAAATCAAAAGAGAAAAAGAAAAAGTGCTTCCTCCATAGCTGGTCAGGAGACACCTCCCAGGCCTGCTCTGTAGAAGCACAGGAGGTAGTGAAAGTCCCCTGTCCTCTATTTCACAGGACCAGGTTAAAGTGAGTCTTCCCTTAACTGTGCTGCACGTGGGAACAGAACGGCTCTGTAAGCAAACTGGGGATTATTCCCAAGCAGAACATTAAAGTGAGGTTTAACTAATGGAGTCAGAAGAAGAAAAGCCATTTACTCTCTCTCTTTCTCTCTCTCTCTCTCTCTCTCTCTCTCTCTCTCTCTCTCTCTCTCTCTCTCTCCCTCCCTCTCTCCCTCTCTCTCTTAAGTTATAGGTCATTTTATAATTTATAATTCTACAGGAAAATTTCTAAATGGCTAACTTGTAGAATTCAAAACATTCACACCAGCAATGGCTCATGACTTCAGAGCATTAAATAAATGGCAGCCAGACAGGGCAATCTTCAATCTACTCCTATCTTCTTAAATGCAAAATTACTTATTAAAGAAATAATGAAGATTTACCAATGCAGCTCAAGCTAGCCATTTCCCCTGTAATGAGGGAACTGGGCTCCTCATTCATTTGCAGGATGAGAAAACACAACCAGTCTCCACCTGCGAGCACTTGACCTCCTTCTTCTGGGAACCAATTATAAAGTTCCAGGTGGGGTTCAAAGCAAACTACTGGAGCTGTGCTTATCAAACAGCTCCAGGCTCTGCAGATATGCCCAGTTCTACAAACACAAAGATATGTTTGTTGGACATCAGTTTTTCAGGCTACTCTGCTGCCAAAGCTTAGAAATGACTGCCACTAACTTCATCTTCAAAGGGGAAAAGAAAGGTAGAGGTGGAGGCCCTTCACTTACTTTGTAGCAGTGTGGCCCATGCTGTGGCCCTTCTCCCATGAGACCTTACTCTTCAGATTTCAGACTGGTGCTCACCGCTCTATTCAGTAAGAAGCAGTTGAATTAGTTCTTGCAAAATAGAAAAAACAAAACAAAACAAAAACCCTGTGGTTCTTATTCATTTGCTCTGAGTTGAAATTTGCCTCTCTCCTAACTTCCATAAACTCCAACCTTCAATAAATTTGGAGACAGGGCATATGGGAAATGGTTAGGCTCAATGGTGTCATCAGCATGGGGCTGTCTGGATGGTACCTGTGTCGTGACCAGAGGAAGGAAGGAGTGGCAGGGCTTGCTTGAGCAGACAAGGGCACAGGGAAAGAGCCCTGGCAGACTGTGGGCGTGCCAGCACGCTAGCTCCAGACTTTCAGCCTCTACAACTGTGGGGAAAGGATCTCTCCTGTCATAGCAGCCAAAGCAATGATACCATCCTACACCTAAGACCAAATTTCCCCATCAGTGTGCTGTAGGCAGCACATTCTGTGCAGAACGCATTCCTGTGTGGGGACCTGTTTACTGCAAGCAATGCTGTGCTGTCTAGTCTAGTTTGAGACATTAGCACAGTGTTATGAATTATATGTAAGGACGGTTGTCCAAGGGCCAGCTGGCTGCCTTCAATGTTATCGTACAGGCTTCCCTTGTAGAAGAGACTCTCAGCTTGATTAGAGTCTCTGGGTTCAAATCTGATTTAAAGATTCCGTTTTTCTCATCTGACTTTTTGTTTTCCTCATTAATTAAGCATTTCATAGGGTATAATTTCTAGGTTAAAAACAGAGGGGTTTGAAAGCCTCATTTTCCTTCTCAGTATTAATTAGTGTATTTATTAACTTTTTAATCTTCTTTTAAAGATTTATTTATTATTATTATATGTAAGTACACTGTAGCTGTCTTTAGACACGCCAGAAGAGGGTGTCAGATCTCATTACATTACGGATGGTTGTGAGCCACCATGTGGTTGCTGGGATTTGAACTCAGGACCTTTGGAAAAGCAGTCAGTGCTCTTAACTACAGAGCCATCTCTCCAGCCCAACTTTTTAATCTTTTATTTGTAACACTAATAGCTATGTAGCTGGGGCAAATGTCTTTACTTGCATGAAATATTTTATTTATGTTATTAGAAATCACGTGTACATCTGTATGTCTCTGTGTGGGTATGCACACAGGTGGAGGCCAGAAGAAGGTAACAGATCTCCTGCAATTGGAGTTACAGATGGTCGTGAGCTGCCATGTGGGTCCTGGGAACCATCCTTGCGTACTCTGCAAGAGTAGCAAGTGTTTATAATTGCTGAGCCATCTCTCCAGCCCCTGGTTTGTCAATTGGTTTTCTTGGTTTTGTGTGTGTGTGTGTGTGTGTGTGTGTGTGTGTGTGTGTGTGACATTGGGTTAGTCTCGCAAAGGTTCATGGGTGAAAGGGTTGGCCTCAGCAGTGTGCTATTGGGAATGATGGATCCTTTGGGAAGGAAGTAAGGGCCTAGGATGAAATCATTTAAGTCGTTGGGGGTTTGCTCTTGAATGGGAGAGTTGAACCCTGGCCTCTTTTTCTTTTTGCTTCCTAGCCATAAAGTGAGGGTCTACTGTCAGCACACGGTCCAAGAATGGAGTTGTGTGAGAATTCTGAGTGCTTGTGAGAGAATTCCAAGAAAGTAAGGCAAGAGTCTTGTGATCCCAGTTTCTTCAAAACCACAAAATTGTTCTTGGAACGTGTTTTTGTGACCACAGTGCATAGCACTGAGTTTACCTCAGACATTTGTTATATGTTTATATGCCTCTGTGGGGAGAAAAAAATGTTCTTGCCCCAGCCAGCTTGTCTGCTGCACACAGCTCACCCTTGTGATTGTACACCTGGCTCATGTGACTCTTCTCAACCCTCAGAGTGTAACTTTACCTCATGCTCTGAATGAGGTTGCCGATTGCATTAGACCTTAGTCTGCCTCTTCCAGATCTGGCTGCCTCTACAGTGGTGACAGTTTACCTCGGTCACATTCCCACCATTGATACCCTCTCTCCCCATGGATCTAAAAGCAATGGCCCCACTCTTTCACAGATGGGATTTTCTAAATCTTTGAGGCAAAGCAAGTCTTTTCCCTTCCTAATGATCCCAGGTTTTTTGATGTAGTGAAGGAAAGCTAACTAGAACACCTGTTAAGAGGGTGATAGTTTTCCACTCACAGGACAGGAAGAATGCCCAGTAGGATGCATCTATAATTCTGAGAGTTAGGTAGCAGTGGAATCTTCTGAGACTTATTAGAAAGGGAATCACCAGGTGTGTCCCCATCTCCCAAGTTTCTGATTCAGCAGACAGAGCATGGGCTTTGAAGCTCAGTATGCTTAATGTAAGTTCCTCTGAGATATGGATGGTGACTTCAGAGGATCACACCTCCCTTTCCCCTGGAACGTGTTCTAGTCTCTCTCTCTCTCTCTCTCTCTCTCTCTCTCTCTCTCTCTCTCTCTGCTTACCATATTGCTCACCCAGTGAAATCCTCCTATGTTCTGTTGTGTGACCTGTCATTTCTGCACCCAGAACTCCAGATTGTAGCCCAAGCTAGCATCCCCACTGGTAAGGAAGAGGGGTAGGCTTCCTAGACTGAGAGGGACATTGTCCAGCAGAACTAGACGAGGGGACACATGTACTTTGACATTTTCAGGGGACCATGCTAGAGAGAAATAGATGAAGTAACTTCAGCCTCATATATTGTTTAGCCAAAATATACCATTAGATAGCAGAATATTATCATAAAACATGCAACTGATACATAAATTACTATTGAAATAATTTGCTTTGGGGACTTGTAAATCTGGGGTGTGTTATACATTTCTGGCATATCTTGATGTGGAGTAGCTCCATTTTGGGTCCCCAGGATGGCACATCAGGGTTGCGTGTGGTTGGGGACTGGCAGTGGTATGGTAGAGAATTCGTGGGTGTGAGAATCACGCAAGGAGTCCCAAGAACAGAAAGCCTCCCCAGGGAGACCTGGGCCTTTTATGCTGCATATGGTTCTGCGACATGGGAAACACAACTGCTCAAAGGCCAGGCTTCCTTCTGTGAGAACATTGTAGGCTAGTCCAGAATTGTTTAGAAGGAAGTTTCTCATTTTAACAAGAAAGGGAAACAATCATAGATATCCATTATAACACCCTGAAATAGTCACATTTCCGAATTGGGGCCTGTCCTACCCTCAATTGAATTCATAACTTTTCTATTAATTCTGAGGTTCCAATCAGGCCAAAGAGCATCAGCTTAGCTGTTTTCATTTCTCCTGGGACAGAGTCTGGGAGATTACTTTAAATAAAAAGTTCCAGGCACAAGGCCATGTAAGGAAACCAGACCCACCATTTTGCAATCTGGTTTCCCCAGGGTGACTTCCAGTGGTCATCCACAGGACGCGCCTGAGATGAGAGAGCTAGCCTGTCCTGAAGGACCCTCCACAGCCCATGCTCCACTAACAACGTTTTGTCTAATTTAAGGTTTCCTGTTCCGACCACAGGGAAACTTCTCTTCCCCAATTATTCTAATTTCTACTCAAGTAGCTGTTAATTTGTAGTGTATTATCTTGGTCAATACCTTAAGCTGAAAATCATTTAACTGATTTTCTGTCTATCTGTCTGCGGCAGAGATAGAGTCACAGTAGAATGTTTGTTCTTTCAAACATCTTTTGAAATGTTTTGCTGAAGTTCATTTTTACTCTGCCTCCTAGATGGGGCCACCCCCGCAGGTCATTGGTCGACAATAGGTTGTGGCATTCGATACACCTCCAGCTGAATAGTTTAATCAATGAAAAATTGTTTCAGGTTAAATTATACAAAGCTGGTATTCTTTATTATTATTATTATTATTAATCATTCCATTTGTTTACATCTCAAATGATATCCACTTCCCAGTTACCCCCTTATAACCACTACCCCCATCCCCGGATATTCCACTTCCTGGATAGCCCTCCACCCCCATCCCACATCTGCCTTCCCCCTTCCTTTTGGCTATATGCTAGTGCTCCCCCACCCACCCACACTCTCCCACCCCACTGCTCCAGCATCCTCCTACTCTGGGGCATCAAACCTCCCTGGGATCAAGAGCCTCCCCTTTCATTGCTGTCAGGCAAGGCCATCCTCTGCTACCTATGTATCTGGAGCCATAGATCCTTCCAGGTACACTCCTTGGTTGGTGGTCTAGTCCCAGGGAGAACTGGGTGGTCATGTCAGCCTCTGTTAAAACTGGTATTCTTCTAGGCCATAATGGTTGAACACCAACAATTTTATCACTACAAAGGCTGGTATTTTTTTTCTTTTTTGTTCATCTCCAATGGCATTTAAAATTGAGTGGAAAGGAGAAAAAGTAAATATCAAAATTTCAAGCATGTCTTATTTCCAGTGGGCAATTGACAGAATGCATTAGAGTAGTGGCTGTCACCTCGGCTGCCACTGAAGGCTCTGTGTGCCAATCAAGCAAACCCTGCAGTGGATTTATGTCCGGTGGAGTTTGGACAAGCTGGTGGATGCAACCTCCTCAGTTACGTGGCACTTTACAACTTCTTTTGCAATTACATTGTGTTGACTGAGCCTCTGTCCTGACAGACTGAAGAAGGGAGTTTTTCGTACGTTAACCGTTAACTGAGCCTTTGTCCTGACAGACTGGAGAGGACATTGGAACCTTTACACCCTCCTGCATCCATCCACAGTGTGTGTGTGTGTGTGTGTGTGTGTGTGTGTGTGAGAGAGAGAGAGAGAGAGAGAGAGAGAGAGAGAGAGAGAGAGAGAGAGACAGAGAGACAGAGAGACAGAGAGAGACAGAGAGAGACAGAGATAGAGACAGAGACAGACAGACAGAGGTACAGAGGCAGAACTAGAGATTCAGAGATGGAGGGAGAGAGGAAGAGGTACAGAGACACAGAGAGACAGAAGGAGGGAGGGATGGAGAGGAAGGAGAGAGGGATGGAGAGGAAGGAGGGAGGGGTGGAGAGGAGGGAGGGAGGGATGGAGAGGAAGGAGGGAGGGATGGAAAGGAAGGAGAGAGGGATGGAGAGGAAGGAGGGAGGGATGGAGAGGAAGGAGGGAGGGATGGAGAGGAAGGAGGGAGGGATGGAGAGGAAGGAGGGAGGGAAGGAGGGAGCAGGGAGCGCTCACTGGAAGATTTGTAAGCACAGGGAAAGATCCAGCTGGGTGTCGTCCTGTTAAAGACAGATAAGGGCAGACTAAGCAGGAAGAACTGTGGGGCAGAGTCTGGGAGACCAACTTTGACATTATCAGGAAGAAATGTGGATCACCTGAGAGAGTTGATAGCAACAGGAAAGGTATAATCATGCAGGAGCCACGTAGATTATTTCAGGTGAAGGGTTGGACTCAGGACCACTAACCCATCTTTCCAAGATTTTCATTTTTCGAATTGCCACAGACTATATTTCTACCTAAAAGCCGCAGGCCCAAAGAATCAATCTGCCCTGTAAGCAGCCAAACCTCCTGTGGCTGATGGCGTCAATCATCCTACCTACCAGGTCTCTGCTCTGTGACAGACAAGGGACAGAGGGCACAGCACACCTGAGAAAGACAGGAAGTTAAAAAATCAGCAAATCGTGTTCACATTGCTATTTTATGTCAAGGGCATGGAGTTATTATGCAAGGTAGGTGTTCAATAAATATTTGTGACTTCAAAGAATAAATCAAGTGCTGCTGGGTAAGGAAGAAGCATTAAACTTGGAATGTTGGGCAAGGCTTAACAGAGGGAAGGATGCTCGAACTTGGCTTACCAAGAATCGCATGTGGTTTCCAAGGATCAGAGGCGTAGTGCTCCGCTAAGATGCATAGGCAGAAGCAACAGAGGCACACAGTCATCTGGGAAGTGGCTCTTCTCGTCTGAGATCCAGCTTAGGTCCACAGCCATATTCTGATGAGGCAGGAAGGAAATGATTTCATTCTGAAGACAGAGACCTAAATAATCACAGAAAACCAAAAATAAAAATGCTGTTTATTTCTGGTTCCTCTGTTAATGTATAATTAACATTTAGAATAAAAATCAAGAGAGAAGCTAATTCTAATGTTGGAAATGATTGAAGAGAAACTTCAGAGCATCTAAGAAAGGCCTTAACTTTCCACAAGCCTTTGAGGAGTGGGGCCTTCAGAGTTAAACCTAGAACCCCAAGTGTCATTTCTGTTTACCTCAGCCCTGTCTCTTCTCAGTGAATGGAGTATTAGAATACACAATGAAGCACATAGTTCTGTGATAATGCCCTTTTGATGTCACAGATGGGCTTTCAGTCAAGGTAAGCACATGAATTTAGTTCAGGCTAGCTACTGACATAAAGGATTAGGGAATGATCCAATATCAAAGCTTCAATAGGCATAAGCAACCCCATACACACACACACACACACACACACACACACACACACACACCAATTAAACTCTTTTGCTTATCATACTTCAAATAAGGCATGGATCACAAAGCAATTGCATATTTCCGAGAAAGCATTAAAAACCTGCCAGAGACAAATATTAAATATCTGGGTAACACTGAATGAATTTAAAGAAGCCTTCCTGTGAATCAACAATATAGATTTGCATTTGCTGAGGGTGTAATGTGAGAATTAGGTTTGGGGAAAGAATGTGAATATGGCTTTGAGCTGATGATCATCCAGAGAAACATTGAGACTTCAGGTGCCACTCTATGGCCACGGGGTACTGACTGTCACCTCCATTACTCCATATGGCATAAACATAAGACATCTTCCCAAGACAGAATTGACAAAGAACAGTAGAGTTATACATCCTCATCTCCATGTTATCTATCTGGCCTTTAATTGCCACATATACTTCATATGTATTAATGGGAAATATAATGTGATTTAATACATGTGTAAAATGTATAATAAAATTAGATCAAATAGCATCTTCATCTCTTCAAAAATTTATATTCCCTGTGACTTGGGAACAGCCACAGTTTCTATTTAGTTCTAGTGTTCGTAGGACAGTAAGTTCGTAGGACAGTAAGGTAGCTCTCTCTTTTATCATCTAGCTTTGACTGTCAATAGGCAGGAAGAGAGAGCCTGCCAGAGGCTGAAAGATTTGGGGACTTCCCTGAAAAGGGATGTGTTTCATGTGACTCTGTAGGATGGAGCTCTTAGGGGAACCTGAAAGGAAAGGAAAGTGTTGCCACTGGATGGGAAATAGGACAAACAGACAAACAGAGGGGTAGACAAACAGACAGAGGAGTAGAGACTGAAAAGATCATCAGGACACCCCAAGATCAACTTCTCAACACAAAGAAATTTATTTGCCCCAGAGGGATAAAAGGCAGGGGATTTGATTTTTAGGGCAGGAGGGGAGGTGGCATTGAGCTGGAAGGAGGGGGCCTTTTGAATTGATGGTACAGGAGGAGAAAGTGATCAAATAGGGGAGTAGACCTTAGTGACTAGCTTTAGAAATATAATATAGCTATTTTTTTTTAAAGCAAGGAAGCGGGAATGGGAGAGAAGGGCCAGGCCTGCCAGAGCCATGTTTGCCATGCTTGGGCTGGTTAGAGCCCCTCAGGAAACCAGAACAGCCCTGATCAGAAAGGACAGTCTTATTATTGAAGCTGTTCTGGTGGGGAGGAGTCTCTATAAGCTGAAAAACCAAATTCAGCTCTTAAATGCTTCCTGAAGGAATTAAGAGGATGTGGTAGGTAAGAGCAGATCCTTAAATAAGGCCTTGAAATGATAGATATCAAATGTTCTTGGAAATCTTCCTGGCCATGAGGGTCAGGGCACATTGGATGTGGGGCAAGCAGCTCGGAGCAAACAGTGACTTTCCAGATCGTCCCAGCTCCCTGAGTCTAGCTGTCCACAGGTGACAGTGTGAGCAGGGCAGAGAAGAAACTGTTTTGCTGTCATTAATTACCCAAACAGCATTCCTTGAAAGAAAACACTGGACAAGAGGGACTCTGGAGAAAATTGAAGTCTGGTTAGAAATCAAGGAAAATAGCTGAGCAAGTTATCCATTGGGAAGGTGGCAAGATTCTCCACCTTCCCTAAGGCAGGCCTGTCTTTTGAAAGCAGCTAGGCATGAATTCTAGTGAGTGGCTGGACAGGGAGCAAGGTGATCAACCAGTCAGGTTTCCTGCTACTGAGAGGAAAGCTCAGATACACAGGAAAACAAAATGGCCGGCATTTTGGTAGACTGCCCTCATAGAATGCGTATTTTGATAGGGGCACAGCAAACCAAGTGGCTGATGGGAAATTGGTGAACCATTACCTATATGACCCAGGCTCTATAGAAATAGCAAATATTTTCTCAGTACTCTAAGTATGTGTGTCTATGAATTCTTGATCAGTGTGTGTAAAGACTATCAACTGCAGCTTTCTGTTCCTGTCTGTTACAGCCTGAGACCGCTCCCCTACAAAGACAGCCTACAAAGACTAGCCAACCCTCCCCCTGCCCAGTATCCCTGCATGAACCTGCTGAAGTCCCAGGTTGTGTTAGTAGCATTAGAGAACCCCACCTGATCCCACCTTGATGTGTATGTACCTTTTCTTCATCCCCTTGCTACCCCTAGCCAGGGATCCAGGACGCAAGTCTCCCCAGTCTGAGCACTTATGTGGAGCTAAGATCATAGCACCGTCCTTTGGAGCACTCGGAAAACACTCATGGACTAGAGAGACTCTGCAGAGCACCTCTCAGATCTACACAGTTGTGGTTTCTTTGTCATAGTTATAGCACCAAAGAGTGCTATGATCAACCATCTTAGAAAAAATAATCTTTTTTTCACATTTTCTGTTCACTTCCCATGCACTCTTCTCTTCTCTCATTGGATCAGCGCTGAGTTCAGACAAATTCTCACATTTCCTGCTTATTTGGTGCATCTCATCTTTCATTTACCCACAATACACTTTACCTTACGGTAGCATGACCATCTTTGTCAGGCATCTAAAAGCGCCAGTTTCTACAATGCCCATCAGTCCTTGTTCAAACATATACCATTAAACTATCAACAGTGACAGTCTTATTTTTACAGCCCTGGGATTTATAAAAATTCTTTTTTACATGGTGTGCCATAGATGCCCTGTATTATTCAAATTTTCTTATCTATTTATTTCTCTGAGACCGGATCTCTCACTGAACCATGCCCTGCTTTTTATATTCCTGGGATTTGAACTCTGGCCCTCAGGTTTGAGCAGCAAGAGCTGTTCCTTACTGAGCCATCTCCCTAGTCCTGAACTTTTAATTTCCAGTATTTCAGGTTGGCATTACAACATTTCCATCTTTTCTCTGACTCCAACTTTCCTGTCCTATGACTTCTTCACTTTCATCTGTTTTTGTTCTCTTCAAATTCAGGAGCTCATTTGTTTCCTTTGTGATGTCTTTAAATACACTTATGGTCTTAATTCCACATCTGGGATTTCACATAAATTAACTTCTCTTGGAAGTCATTGCTACAGGTTTAGTAATATTTGGGGAAGTCGTGTTGCGTGGTTTATCATGCTTCTTGTGCTTGGTGTTGGGAGTTGCCCAACAGAGATGAGGTCATCAGTTGGACAGTTTTAGAACTATCACCCTTTCACTGTAGTTACTTTCCATGTTCAAGGTGGAGCAGGCTCTAGTGGGGTCAAGGTGTCATTTCCCTCTGCCCAGTAGTTACCTTTCCTGCCATGGGTTAGGGCCACCAGGCTCAACCCCCAGCACATCACTAAGAGTGAAATAGTGTCTGCAGAAACATCCCTGTCAAAGTGAAATGAAGTAGCAATCGATTAAATATCGTAAAAATCAATTAAATAACAGTGGCTCAACTCTAATATCTATGTAAAAGAAACATTGATAGTACTATGGACAGTTATATATTTTTACTGTTGTTCTGCTTGGAGAGGAAAAAAGCAGAGTAAGGCCAGTGCTTAGTGTTAGCATGACAATTAAAAAACAGAGGGAGAAGAAATATACAATGGGAGAAGAGTGGAAGGGATGGGGAGATAAGACAGCTATGGCGGAAGACTGGATGGAAGAGAAAGAGGATATGCATATATTTCATATATCATATATCACACATCACACATCATATATCATATATATGTATGTAGTGTGTGTATATATGTGTAGGTATATATCAGCTCTCAGGAGGCTGAGAAAGAACACTCTCCAAAACAGGCTAGACCATCAACAAGAGTGAAAATAAGAAAGAGAACAATTGAGAATAGGAAACCAAGCAGATAAAGTTGGTTATTTAAACTGACCTTAGGTATTATTTAGAAAGGAATATTAGTAAAGGAAAGTGTGGTGAAGAGTCTGAATGTAATCTCTCTTCTGCTGATGGTTCTGGCCTTTGTTGTAGGTGTTCCTTGCTGTCATTCCCTCTGCCAAGCGACATTTTGCACATCAGGTGCCAGATGCTGGTCATACCACTGATCGGCCCTTCTCTGGTCCAGTTGTAAACACTGGTCCAACTTTTGAGTGGTCCTTAATGGGTTGGGTTGTAACTCGGTCAGGCCCTGGGTCCTGGGTTGTCCCTGGTGAGCTCAGGTCACAGATGTTGGCCACACCTCAGCATGGTGCTCCCAGTGTCTAGTGGGCACCTGAAACCTGCTTCACTGAAGACTGGTTCAGACCAGATTTACATCTTGCTGGATACTGTGTGATTCTGATTCAAAGTTTCTACGCCTTTGTTTAAAGTCCTTCTGCAGGCCTGGTCTAAGCATGTATCCCTGTATACTTACTGTGGCTTCCCAGAGTATGAGGTTCAGCATGTGCCTAGCATTGCCAAGCTGTGGACTCAGTAGGGGTCTTCTGAGAAATGACTTCTCAGTATTGCTCCAGTTGGGTGCCAAGAAATGAGTATTTTCTTGGCCCTTGCCCTACCAGGTACAACGTCCACCTCCCTATCCTCCCTACCTCCCCCACCCCACCTCTCCTATTCTAAAAGTGTCTATTGCTGAAAGTGCAGTGCAGATTTTCTGAGCCCCTGTCTTAATTTTGGTTTGTTGCATTTCCTCCTACTGGGATGACAGTGCTGCCCCAAGCCATGCTAATTCCTCAGTGATAGACTAGCCTGTCTCCCCTGTTCTGCAAACTTCCTTATTTTATATTTAAAAGCAGGCATTTTTCTATCATATATGATTGCAGCTGTTACCAGTTCCCCCACCACACAATCCTATATGTTATCTGCATCTTTATAGTCTGTTCCAGTCTTGGAATTTCTAATTTTTTTTTTTTACAATAAAACCTTCTATCTGTGGAATTAAGAAAAATAAATGGCTATATTTTTGATTATGGCTTCAATAGAATTCATTTCATCCACAAACCTATTCGTGTCTCCTCTAATCTGGTCACTGTGTTTGGTCTAATCTGGTCACATTGCTGTTTCTAGGCTCAAAGAAGGAGCTGGTCCTTCTCTGCTCCAGGCTCATCATGATCTACATTTCTTCTTTAGTCAAGCTTACTGAGTGATTCAACACATGCTTCTGACAGTATGTCCAGCTCTCTGCTAGATCCGGAGGTAAAGCTTGAAGAGACAAGTCCCTTCTGACCTTTTACCTCTGCTGTCTCCTGGGCTATCTATCTTCAGCACCGCCCGCCCTCCTCCATCAGTGCTCCCCTCCCTTGACACTTGCTCATCCTTTGCAGCTTTGCAGCTCTTACCTCATGACACTGTGCTCTCCTTCTCACACACTCTTTTTGGTGTGACTCTTATATACTGATTTTTAAATAAATAAAGTAATTCCTTTATTTTATTTCTAAAATAATATCATTTATAAAATACTTAATAAATAAAAAATTCCCCTTTTATGTATCTCTTATATATTGATTTTTTAAAATAAAAGCCCCTCTTCTGAATTTGAAGTGATCACAGGATGTCTCACACATGCCTTCAGCCCAGTATCTCTTCTGACCTCTACCCATGATACCCAGCTATTTGGGCCTCTTCTCAGGAGTGACTTACAAGAATCTCAAACTGAGACTGATGAACCCATTATGCCCCAAAAGGAAGACTCTTCCAACCTTCCCATTCAGTTTTCCTCTATTCTGTGGACCTCATGTCCTCAAACTGAAGCTCTAATCACATTGCTTTGTAGCGATTTATAGTTGTGCAACCTTGGTGGGGGTCCTCTAAACCTGTCTTTCCCTTAGACACACAGTTGATGGTTCCATCCACCCATGAGGCTACTGTGAAGCCTAAATAGAATTACACATGATGTCTGGCAGTCAGCACACACCTGGAATGTTAGTTTCTCCCTTTTCCCCCTTCTCTTCTTTCCCTTGGGACTAAGGGATGGTATGCCAGTAGGTATTCATTTAAAGTCTGAAATAGATGTGTCTTCAACAGGTCTTAGGAATAGATCATCTACATAGCCTGTGTCCTGCATGCTGAGGTTTGTAAGGTTGCTATGTAATGTAATGCTAAATTCTATAACCCAAGATCTAGGCCTAGGAGTGACTTCTCAGGTTTATAAGCTTTTGTTGTACAAGTCTTGTTTCTTGGTTTAAAACTATTGGTTAAATAGAATTGGCAATAGCCAATTACTGGAGGGGTTAGGGGGAGGTGGTTTGGGAGTGACCTGGTTAGGGGAGAGAGACTGAGGAAGAATGAGAGGAGGGAACCGCCAGGAGGGAAGAGGACCCATGAGCACGTGGCCAAGAGAAACATCTGGGGTACACCACTGGGGAGGAAGCCAGGCCAGCAGTTACTCGCCAAGAATTGCCAAAGCCAAACAAAATAACTATCGTCTTGAGTTTTGTTTAGTTGAAAGACAGTCTGGGATGAGCTTAAATTGGTTCTACTACACCTGCATTCACAGCACAGTCTGAGAGCACGGCCTGGTGGGACACATCTGCAGTCCCAGTACCTGGCCTGGGGTTTGAGGGCAGCCTGGGTAACAAGAAAAACTCATTCCTAAACAAAAACAAAAGGTAGCAGCCTCCTCACCCCCACCACCAAAAACAAACAGCCGTCCCCCAATCTAAACAGTCTGAAAACCACATTCCTAAAATCCAGTGAAACTTTCAATATGCACTGAAGGACTCTGTGACCTTAATTTAGTCTTCTCTTATTAAATTGGCTTTGTGTCCATTGTCAATGTCTAAGTTACTAATTGGGAGGGTGAAGCACTGAGTAATGACACTGTTCCTTTATTTGTTCTAGTTCAGCGTTCACTATGACAACAGGACATAGAGGAATGAGGAGATCTTCTTGGAAAAAGTAATGATTCGAGACCCTTGGCATTTTGTCCTTAGATTGTGAAGGCACTGGCTCTGCTCAGTGTGTCTGTAACTTAATTACCTTGAGTTAGGCAGTTGGGAGCTGCTCTGTCTGCTTTCAGTGAAAAGGTCACATGTTGCTAAGCCACAGAGATCCCTTCCACAAAGAGAAAGAGGGTAGAAGACACACAGGCCACCCCAGCCTCAGGGAAGGAGTGTCTACCTGCTCCACAGGAAGATGAAGGGATGTGGCCAGAGCTTGAAGCAGTGTGGTTGGGGCACACACTCAAGGGTGCCACCAAGCTTTCTGCAGGGAAGGGTCTTAGGAAAATCGTTTAAACTAAGGTTTACTTGTCTGTCCTTGCCTGTTTTGTGAGATATCATGTAGCTTATAAGCACATGTTCAAAAGTGAATTCTATGTTTTTGCTACTCTCAATGGATTTTGTGTGAAAAACACCTGAAGAAAATTTACTTCTATGTTCCTAGCCAGTCATTAGTCAATTTGTGGGCTCTTCTTGGAGGTTCTCTGTGCAGTCAGCCCTGCTGTGGGAGTTTATGCCTTGTCTGCCTGTGCTCAGGGAATCTCGTGTGAGGGGAGACAGAAGCATCGACTCAGTGGGGAGCTTGTCATAGACTATCAGTAGGGTATGGTGCTCAGCCCACAGTAGACACTGTCCTAGAATAGTGAGGGACAACCCTATGGATGCACTCTCATGTGGGCAAGATGCAAGGAGATGTTTCATTTGGGGTGGAGGCAGGAATTGTGAATCCAAATAAAAGAAAGGGCATGTGAAAAGATGGGCCAAAGTGGCTCTACAACCACTGGAGAAATGCTATGGGGAAGTCACTGCAGGACAATAAATGGTAGATCAGCGGTTCATGTTACAAAGATCAT